>NC_034187.2:15239505-15272005 GCF_002021735.2 Oncorhynchus kisutch
GAGGGAGAGAGAGAGAGAGAGAAAGCATGGGAGGGAGAGAGAGAGAGAGAGAGAGAGAGAGAGAGAGAGCGCATGGGAGGGAGAGAGAGAGAGAGAGAGAGCATGGGAGGTCGGGAGGGAGGGAGAGAGTCTGAGGTGTCTCAGGTTCTAAAGCCTGCGCTTTGACATTCACGCTGTGCTTCGAGTCGATCAGGTCCCAGCTCTGATACATTTGCATCTCTTTGAATGTGACGCTTGAGAAAAAAGAGGGTGGGATGGGGTGGGGGGGTAGAAGGGTAGGGGGGGTAGAGGAGGCGTGGGATGGGAGGGGGTAGGAAGAAGGGCCCAGGCACTAGATTACATTTTGCCGTCTAGAAAATGAGAAAAAAAGGCCTCTATCTCCTGCAGTCTACTGGGAAGATCTTTATTCTGATTCTTGTTAGAATTGTTTATCACTGTGACAGAGCAGGCCGAGGGTGAGATAAAGGCAGTGCTCCATCACAGGCTTGACAGTCGTAGGACATGCGCTGGAATGAAAGGAGCCAGGGAAATATTATTAATAGATGCTGACTTGATTTGCCTCGATTGCACGTCAAGACGAGCGGGCCGTGGCTTGATTGCAGCCTGTGAAGTTCTGTCCAAAAGGGAAGCTATTTTTCATTAAGTGATAGAAGTCTCCTCTCTTTTCTTTCTTTTTTACTCTCCTCTTTTACACTGCTTTCCAAGGAGCTGATAACTTATGCAGTTTATTCTAAGCGTGCTGATTTGTGTCAGAGGGAGAGAGAGAGGGTGAGAGAGAGAAGGATAGATGTAGGGAGGAAGAAGGGGAGGGAGTGGGGAAAATGGAACTTATCTCGCCTTTCACAAAATAAACCGCCTTGCTGGTTTAATGCTAGTTTTGGTAGAAGTGAGGAGGAGCCAGCCCAGCATACACCATGTGTCTATCATAGCCATCTACATTCATGCACAGATATAGCAAACGGCTCCAATATCCCCCCACTGTACTTAATGCAAAACACCCCCAGCCTCCACAGACAACAGACACAAAATAAGTATATAAAATACGATTACATGAGAACATGTTTGGAAGGCATAGCTAGAAATGCAAGGCATTACTAATGGATGTACAGGAATAGAGATTTACACACACGCCCCCATACAGGCAGATGCACCAGCTAGTTGCGTGCGTCAGTGCATCACAGTTATGTGCGAAGAATGAAACTAGGCTATAGCTTTAGAGAACAAATATATAGTACTAGTAAAAAGTATGGACACACCTACTCATTCAAGGGTTTTTCTTTATTTGTGCTATTTTCTACATTCTAGAATAATTGTGAAGACATCAAAATTATGAAATAACACATATGGAATCATGAAGTAAGCAAAAGAGTGTTAAAGAAATCAATATATATTTTGGATTATTCAAAGTAGCCGCCTTTCGCCTTGATACCAGCTTCGAACACTCTTGGCATGCTCTCAACCAGCTTCACCTGGAATGCTTTTCCAACAGTCTTGAAGGAGTTCCCACATATGCTGAGCACCTGTTGGCTGCTTTTCCTCCACTCTGAGTTCCAACTCATCGCAAACCATATCAATTGGGTTGAGTCCGGGTGATTGTGGAGGCCAGGTCATCTGATGCAGCACTAATTCAAACCAGCATGTAACCGGAAGGTTGCAAGATCAAATTCCCAAGCTGACAAGGTAGAAATTTGCCATTCTGCCCCTGAACAAGGCAGTTAACTAACTGTTCCTAGGCCGTCATTGTAAATAATAATTTGTTCTTAACTGACTTGCCTAGTTAAAATTAAAATAAAATCAAGGTTTAAAAAAACCTCTCTCTCCTTCTTGGTCAAATAACCCTTTCACAGCCTGGAGGTGTGTTGGGTCATTGTCCTGTTGAAAAACAAAAGATATTGTGAATGCTGTGGTAGCCATGCTGGTTAAGTGTGCCTTGAATTCTAAATAAATCACTGACAGTGTGACAAGCAAAGCACCCCCACACCATCACACCTCGTCTGTGCTTCACGGTGGGAACCACACATGCGTAGATCATCCGTTCACCTACTTTGCGTCTCACAAAGACACAGAGGTAAGATTAAAAAATCTCAAATTTGGAATCATCAGACCAAAGGACAGATTTCCACCGGTCTAATGTCCATTGCTTGTGTTTCATGGCCCAAGCAAGTCTCTTCTTCTAATTGATGTCCTTTAGTAGTGGTTTCTTTGCAGCAATTCGATCATGAAGGCCTGATTCACACAGTCTCCTCTGAACAGTTAATGGTGAGATGTGTCTCACTCTGGGTCTTTCTTTCCTGTGGTGGTCCTCATGAGAGCCAGTTTCATCATAGCGCTTCATGGTTTTTGCAACTAAAATGTTCTGAATTGACTGACCTTCGTGTCTTAAAGTAATGATGGACTGTTGTTTCTCTTTGCTTATTTGAGCTGTTCTTGCCATAATATGGACTTGGACTTTGTCTTTAAACCAAATAGGGGCAGTCTTCTGTATACCATCACCAATTAACTTTTTACAAGGCACTCCTGTTAATTGAAATGCATTCCAGGTGACTACCTCATGAAGCTGGTTGAGAGAAAATAAAGCTGTCGTGAAGGCAAAGGGTAGATACTGCAAAGAATCTCAAATCTAAAATATATTTGGATTTGTTTAACACTTTTTTGGTTACTACATGATTCCTTATGTGTTATTTCAGAGTTTTGATGTCTTCACTATTATTCTACAATGTAGAAAATAGTAAAAATAAAGAAAAGGTAGATGTGTCCAAACTTTTTTTTGCTGTATATACAGTTGAAGTCAGAAGTTTACATACACTTATGTTGGAGTCATTAAAACTTGTTTTTCAACCGCTCCACAAATTTCTTGTGAACGAACTGTAGTTTTGGCAAGTCGGTTAGGACATGGCTTTAGAAGCTTCTGATAGGCTAATTGACATCATTTGAGTCAGTTGGAGCTGTAACTGTGGATGTATTTCAAGACCTACCTTCAAACTCAGTGCCTCTTTGCTTGGAATCATGGGAAAATCTAAAGAAATCAGCCCCAAAAAATGTAGACCTCCACAAGTCTGGTTCATCCATGGGAGCAATTTCCAAATGCCTGAAGAAAACACATTCATCTGTACAAACAATAGTACGCAAGTATAAACACCATGGGACCATGCTGCCGCCATACCGCTCAGGAAGGAGACGCATTCTGTCTCCTGGAGATGAACGTACTTTGGTGCGAAAAATGCAAATCAATCGCAGAACAACAGCAAAGGACCTTGTGAAGATGCTGGAGGAAACAGGTACAAAAGTATCTATATCCACAGTAAAACTAGTCCTATATCATCATAACCTGAAAGGCCACTCAGCAAGGAAGAAGCCACTGCTCAAAAACCACCATAAAAAAAGCCAGACTACGGTTTGCAACTTCACATGTGGAAAAAGATTGTACTTTTTGGAGAAATGTCCTCTGGTCTGATGAAACAAAAATAGAACTGTTTGGCCATAATGACCATTGTTATGTTTGGGAGAGGCTTGCAAGCCAAAGATCACCATCCCAACCGTGAAGCATGGGGGTGGCAGCATCATATTCTGGTGGGTGCTTTGCTGCAGGAGGGACTGCTACACTTTACAAAATAGATGGCATCATGTGGATGGAAAATTATGTGGATATATTGAAGCAACATCTCAAGACATCAGTCAGCAAGTTAAAGCTTGGTCGCAAATGGGTCTTCCAAATGGACAATGTCCCCAAGCATACTTCCAAAGTTGTGGCAAAATGGCTTAACAAAGTCAAGGAATTGGTGTGGCCATCACCAAGCCCTGACCTCTAACCTATAGAAATTTTGATTTGTGGGCAGAACTGAAAAAAAGAGTTTGCGAGCAAGGAGGCTTACAAACCTGACTCAGTTTCACCAGCTCTGACAGGAGGAATGGGCCAAAATTCACCCAACTTATTGTGGTAAGCTTGTGGAAGGCTGCCCAAAATGTTTGACCCAAGTTAATCAATTTAAAGGCAATGCTACCAAATTCTAATCGAGTGTATGTAAATGACTGACCCAATGGGAATGTGATGAATGAAATAAAAGCTGAAATAAATCATTCTCTCTGCTATTATTCTGACATTTCACATTCTTAAAATAAAGTGGTGATCCTGAGACCAGGAATTTAATCAGTATTAAATGTCAGGAATTGTGAAAATCTGAATTTAAATGTATTTGTCTAAGGTGTATGTAAACTTCAGACTTCAACTGTAAATACAGTGGGGCAAAAAGGTATTTAGTCAGCCACCAATTGTGCAAATTCTCCCACTTAAAAAGATGAGAGAGGACTGTAATTTTCATCATAGGTACACTTCAACTACGACTGACAAAATGAGAAAAACAAATCCAGAAAATCACATTGTAGGATTTTTTATTAATTAATTTGCAAATTATGGTGGAAAATAAGTATTTGGTCACCTACAAACAAGCAAGATTTCTGGCTCTCACAGACCTGTAACTTCTTCTTTAAGAGGCTCCTCTGTCCTCCACTCGTTACCTGTATTAATGGCACCTGTTTGAACTTGTTATCAGTATAAAAGACAGCTGTCCACAACCTCAAACAGTCACACTCCAAACTCCACTATGGCCAAGACCAAAGAGCTGTCAAAGGACACCAGAAACAAAATTGTAGACCTGCACCAGGTTGGAAAGACTGAATCTGCAATAGGTAAGCAGCTTGGTTTGAAGAAATCAACTGTGGGAGCAATTATTAGGAAATGGAAGACATACAAGACCACTGATAATCTCCCTCGATCTGGGGCTCCACGCAAGATCTCACCCCGTGGGGTCAAAATGATCACAAGAATGGTGAGCAAAAATCCCAGAACCACACGGGGGGACCTAGTGAATGACCTGCAGAGACCTGGGACCAAAGTAACAAAGCCTACCATCAGTGACACACTACGCCGCCATTGACTCAAATCCTGCAGTGCCAGACGTGTACCCCTGCTTAAGCCAGTACATGTCCAGGCCCATCTGAAGTTTGTTAAAGAGCATTTGCATGATCCAGAAGAAGATTGGGAGAATGTCATATGGTCAGATGAAACCAAAATATAACTTTTTGGTAAAAACTCAACTCATCGTGTTTGGAGGACAAAGAATGCTGAGTTGCACCCAAAGAACACCATACCTACTGTGAAGCATGGGGGTGGAAACATCATGCTTTGGGGCTGTTTTTCTGCAAAGGGACCAGGACGACTGATCCGTGTAAAGGAAAGAATGAATGGGGCCATGTATTGTGAGATTTTGAGTGAAAACCTCCTTCCATCAGCAAGGGCATTGAAGATTAAACGTGGCTGGGTCTTTCAGCATGACAATGATCCCAAACACACCGCCCAGGCAACGAAGGAGTGGCTTCGTAAGAAGCATTTCAAGGTCCTGGAGTGGCCTAGCCAGTCACCAGATCTCAACCCCATAGAACATCTTTGGAGGGAGTTGAAAGTCCGTGTTGCCAGCAACAGCCCCAAAACATCACTGCTCTAGAGGAGATCTGCATGGAGGAAATGGCCAAAACACCAACAACAGTGTGTGAAAACGTTACAGAAAACGTTTGACCTCTGTCATTGCCAACAAAGGGTATATAACAAAGTATTGAGATAAACTTTTGTTATTGACCAAATACTTATTTTCCACCATAATTTGCAAATAAATTCATAAAAAATCCTACAATTTTATTGTAGGATTTTTTTTCTCATTTTGTCTGTCATAGTTGAAGTGTACCTATGATGAAAATTACAGGCCTCTCTCATCTTTTTTAAGGAGAACTTGCACAATTGGTGGCTGACTAAATACTTTTTTGCCCCACTGTATATATATATATATATATATATATATATATATTTATATTTACTGAGCTGAAAAATTGTATCTAATCACAGATACACGATGCATAGACGTGCACAGTGACAGACGAAATCAGGATTGTAGATAGATATGTATATTCACTCTCTCCTTTCTGTGTGAGACCGATGGATGAAGCCTAAAGTGGGGTGAGTGTCTCCCAGTTTTAAAAACACTGAGCTTCTGAACATTCATTCCAACCACCTCCATACTGCCATTTTTTCCTGCTGTTTCTGGTACTGTTTTTGTCTCTGGTGCTGTTTTGTTTCTGGTACTGTTTTGTCTCGGGTACTGTTTTTTTCTGGTGCTGTTGTTTCCCTGGTACTCTTTTCTCTCGGGTACTGTTTTCTCTGGTGCTGTTTTGTCCCTGCTACTGTTTTGTCTCGGGTACTGTTTTGTCTCTGGTGCTGTTTTGTCTCTGGTGCTGTTTTGTCCCTGGTACTGTTTTGTCTCGGGTACTGTTTTGTCTCTGGTGCTGTTTTGTCTCTGGTGCTGTTTTGTCTCTGGTACTGTTTTGCTTCTGGTGTACTGTTTTGTCCCTGGTACCGTTTTGTCTCTGGTGCTGTTTTGTCTCTGGTGCTGTTTTGTCTCCGGTGCTGTTTTGTCTCTGGTACTGTTTTGTCTCTGGTGCTGTTCTGTCCCTGGTACTGTTTTGTCTCGGGTACTGTTTTGTCTCTGGTGCTGTTTTGTCACTGGTGCTGTTTTGTCTCTGGTGCTGTTTTGTCCCTGGTGCTGTTTTGTCTCTGGTGTTGTTTTGTGTGATGTTTTTTCTCTGGTGCTTTTTTCTGAAGGTGCTGTTTTGTTTTTCATCTGACTTTCGTCTACTGTACAATCCCCCTGTCTCTTTGTGGAATTAGTCCACCGGAGTAATTTATGCATATCCTCAGCAGACGCTGTTTGGCAAAATCATAAAATATAATGTTCTGAGGATTTTTCGGATTGAATGAAGCATTTGCATTTACACTACTGCATATCCCAAGTAATGTCTACCGTCTAAAATGTGACTTTTATTTCCACTACTGCATATCCCAAGTAATATCTATAGTCTAAAATGTGACTTTTATTTCCACTACTGCATATCCCAAGTAATGTCTACCGTCTAAAATGTGACTTTTATTTCCACTACTGCATATCCCAAGTAATGTCTATAGTCTAAAATGTGACTTTTATTTCCACTACTGCATATCCCAAGTAATATCTATAGTCTAAAATGTGACTTTTATTTCCACTACTGCATATCCCAAGTAATATCTATAGTCTAAAATGTGACTTTTATTTCCACTACTGCATATCCCAAGTAATATCTATAGTCTAAAATGTGACTTTTATTTCCACAAACAGTTTCAGAGTATCATGAGTATCAAGTTTTAAGAACACCACATAAGTAACATGTACTTATTTACTGTATAGTACATATATGGAGAGTAAAGTTCTGTGATCCTCAAATAAATCATGACTGTAGTAGGCTTAAAACATTTTACATCGCTCTGTACAAGTCAATGTCTTTTTTGTTGTTGAAAATATGGCTTTGACAACTTTCACACATAAACGTGTGTGTAGATGAGAGAGACAGTGAATTCACTCTTGCATATATTGCTTTTATAAAATCTAAATTCATATTTACATACATAAATAGGTCTACATTTCTTTCTTTAGATTTTTTTTGTTTCTGCTTTGTTACTTTTGAAATTGTTACACAGAAGTCTTCATTTGGTTCAAATATTTTTGGGCAAATGGTTTTATCTTTTTCCTTCATTACAAATGGCCTATGTGGAATATAGTTAGTGGTTACTTAAATCTCACTGCTTGTTTTAAGGTAATTAATGAATCTAAATTCAATTGAATCTATGCAGTGCAAAACTGCAAGCCATTTGTGCATGTAAAGGGTATACATAATGAGGAATAAAGGTTTAATGACCACATGCTAGTCCTTTATTTGTCTGTGGGACCTCATTCTGTAACTGCTGAAATGTGCCTGTTCGGTTAACCCTGTATAACAGCTTCGAATTAGCTATTAAATTAGTCAAATCTTTGATTGCTATTCAACTGGCTCTTTGTAAGTGACTTCCCATCCTTAATAAGTTCTGGAGATATTTGAGAGCACTATTAATTACTCCATTTAAAACGCTACCACACCCAGCACTCCAAATAGCTTATTTCTTTTGATTTTCCATTCCAGTGAAGTAGGTGGCTGGTTACATTTCCAGGAACAATGGTTGAACATTCATCAAATGTCTTGTTGGATTTTTTTAACACAACTCATATCCCTTAAAATATTACAGAACAGAATTAAAAATAATTATGCAGACTGTAAATATACAAATAGATATAATACATAAAACGTAATCATTTCAAACCTTGCTTATATTTATTTGCATATGATCACATATATTTCTCTTTTGTGCGTGGGAATACTTTGTGACAGATTTCCAAAATTAAAATCACTTAGAGCTGATGTGTTTTTACAGTCTTTTATGTAAAAAACAGAGATCTGTATTCAATTTTTTATTTGATTATTATTATTATTATTTTTGCTCAGAAAACTTGGGGGGCCCAAATGCCGCTGGTTGTGGACCCTGAAATATGTGATTGCTTCCTCCATTAACTGTGACAGCATGTGTGTGGAGGTTTTGTAACACGGAGGCTCTCACACAGTGGCTAAGCTAGTGTAGAGGAAATAAATGATTAGCTTAGGCTTTATTCAGAAAAACCCCATCAAATAATGACATACTGTAATTGGTTGTGGGACAGCCCTGGAATTCCATGCAGATGATATATTGAAAAAGTATTAGCAGAATATTATGACCTATTTTACGTTCCAAAACACAGCTTTGTGTTGCAATACAAAACAAAAACCAACAACGTATCATATCATTTGATCAGAACACCCAGTATTTCCTGTTGGTCTCCCACTCCCTTACATCTGTTAAAAACTCAAACACCTTAAACACTCCACTTTCAGCAGGTGTCTTTTAGACAGAAATATATATTTTTTTAAAGGAGAATTGAGTAAAATCACAACTGAGAGCTATCGTTTACTGTACACATGTCACTAAGAGGCACACTGGTTTAGGCGACAACAACGTGGGAGTGTTTGCAGCATGTTGTCTGAGCGGCCACAGATCTCAGGGTTTTTGCCTTTCATAGGAAAGACAGCCATACAGAGAGAGGCGGGCGAGAGATACCCATGCCTGATGAAACCCAGCAGGCTCTAATTGTAGTAGAATTGCATATTGCCACTTTCTCCCTGCAAAGCAGAAGAGCGATGGCAGCAGGCTAGCTCCATTCTACCTGCATGCTCAATTTGATCAAATGGCTATTAGGATCATCTTCCAAAAAGGAGCTCCATTTGAATTAGAACATTGTTAAATTGTGTGAAAACTGTGGCATGTTGTTATTGAATGCTGTTATTCATTATGTAGTATAGTGCTAGTGTTTGTCTAGTGTTTGTGGTCACCAATATATGCCATTTAGCAACCACTTTATAGTGGTTGAAGAAATTATAATTTAATATGAACTGCTTCAGGCAAAAAATACTTGTATTTGGTTCAAAACATACAGGTATGATAACGTACTACACAGTATACAGTTTGATTATATCTCAGACAATATTACACACACACACACACACACACACACACACACACACACACACACACACACACACACACACACACACACACACACACACACACACACACACACACATTAACTTCAGAGTCCCTCCATGCTTTATCGATGGTAGCTTGTATCTGGTTGTCTAACAATAAGAATTGGGCCTTTCCCCACAAAATTACAATCAGATAAAGGTGTTTCCTGTAAATATATTGCCTTGTCACATATACACATCATTTCTGGACTCATAGGCCAAAAGCCTTTTCCACCAATACCGTGAAGTGAAAATAGCCTTTATCGTGCAGGCTGTCGACACAAAGTGCCTGTAAGGCAGCAAATAGACACATATCTACTGTACACTATCTTGTCTAAGCTCCATGGTAACCTAGCTTGAATAAAATAATGTTGTTTCCAATTGGTAACTTGGTTAGCATGTTCACAGTTATGCAGCATATAGTTTACTGTTGAGAGTGTACAATAATGACTAAACCACATGTAGGCATGCTTGAGCAGGTAAGACAGACCCGGATATTAACATGTTAGGTTTTGCAGAGCTGCAGTAGGGAAATTACATAAAAAATTGTCTTTGCTGATATGTGTACACATTTGGCACAAGAGACAGAAAGCAAGCTGATGAAACAGAAAACAACAAAGATGGGAATCTGTCATTTGAGTGAGAAATCAGTAGTGGGCGTGAATGGGGGCTTTGTGCCAAAATATGGTTATAAACAGCGGGGGAACATTGCTTACATTTGAAAAGCTCTAACTAAAAGAAATACGTGAAAAATAGTTTTTTAGTATGTGGCGCAAACACACTCGCGCGCACACACACACACACACATACACACACACACACACACACACACACACACACACACACACACACACACACACACACACACACACACACACACACACACACACACACACACACACACACACACACACACACACACACACACACACACACACACACACTGCCGAAGATGACTTCCTGCTCTAATAACAGGTGACAAAAGGTCAGCGTTTCGGAAACATGGTGCAAACTCAAACTGTTACCTAAACCCCCGCCTCCAGGACCACAACTGTCACCCCTATTTTTTTAACACTAATTAGTAATGATCCTTAGACACAGCACAGACACATTCTTAGCAGGTTCTTTTTACAGCAAAGAACTTGGGGCTACAACCACACGCACACCTTTTGTGCCGGAGAAACGAAGGCGACCATACGCGGTTTGCGTGTTTGTCACCAGGCCCGAGAAGAAAAAAAAACACTCCTTTGTTTTCCAAGTTGTTATCGCTTCACACTACCCAGCTGCCTTTGCTGTGACGACTCTTGTCTCCTCGCATGACACTAACACCTGTTGGCCCGTGCTCCAAAAAAAGGCAATTCTCAGACGAGATAATCTCTACTCGTCTGGGCTCATGGATAACGAAGACGCCGAAGACATCTTGGATGTGGCTGAGATGCTACCTCTCATCTCCACTTTTCCTCTCCTTGCTTGACTTGTTTACTCACACTTTATGATTTCATTATTTTATTTAGCTCATTCTCTCTCTTTATCTGCTCTTTTCTTTCATTCTGAAGTGAAGTCTTTGGTCCTGGGCATCAGAAGCATTTTGAAAAGCTTTTGTTTCCTTCAGAGCCATCCTCTTTGCACTTTGGGATGCAGTGGAGGCAGCTTCTTAAGACGAGAGAGTAAACCGTTCCTTTGTGTGTGTCTGCCAGGGCCCACAAACACAGAGGAAGTCGCAGTATGTGTAGTTATAGTTCATGGCTTTACAATAGACATTCCATGCGTTATCTTGACAGCGAAGACGAAAAAGTCCCTTTTGTCTGTTGGTGAGTATTGTTGTCAAGAGGGCAGCGCTTTGCTTGTATGACTTCCTGGGGTTTCTGTGAATCCATGAAGGCCCTTGTTATTCCACTAAGTGGTATTTGAATTTCATGTACATCTCAGCCTCAATGATCAGTGTGAAGAGCAAGGACGACATCTTCACTGGTTCTTGAACCTACTGCTATGGAACTTACCACCAATCTTAGAAAGTTGAACCCCAAGTCCTCCTGGCCCTCGGGCCTACTGTTCACCATCAACCTCAGCTAGGTGTTCCTCCATCTTAGACAAAGACATGTCCTTGGAGAGACACAATGAGGGAGTGGATAGTCAGGCAGAGAGGCAATGAGTGTTGGTAAGGTAGCACTCATAAGACAAGGAAAATGTGTGAAAGGCATGACATGACACTGTGTACTGTATCTCCTAAGAACCCACTGCCTGGCTATACTCACAATGTGAACACCAAACATTGGTCTTTGCTTTGTTTTGATGACCTGATACTAGATAACTAAATAGCAGATGAGGTCAGATTCAGCTCAGGGACAGAATCTAATCTTGCCATTAGATGTACGCGTTCTAATCCAATGTCAAACACATAAGAGCCATTGTATTCATAATGGGATGAAAGCACCTGGGATTGGATGTTTGGATATTTGATGGCATTATGGTCAGATTTGACATCGCTGCTGATCGGACTGGAGTGGGACAATGACCAGTAAAAGGATTTTAACATTATGTGAACCTTTGTAGATGGTGATGAGGATGAGAATTAGACTAGAGCTTTATAACACCCTGTTTCTCTGCTATACAGGAGGGAAAAACCTGGAGTTGTTCTGCATGACGTCTCATTCACAATGTGTCAGAGGTAAGCTGATTATAGCGTGTGGTCTGGTCTCAGCAAGTCAGTATTTTAGTTCATATTTTTTATTGAACCTTTATTTAACTAGGCAAGTCAGTTAAGAACACTTTCTTATTTACAATGACGGCCTAGTGGGGAACCTTTCGGTTACTGGCCCAACGCGACATACATTGCTACATACAGGAAATGGAAAGGGGATACTGAATATTCTACTTTAATGTGGTGGAAGAAGATCAAAGCTTGTCTAATTCATTCCTCTTTACATTCCCTTTTGTGTTGTCAGCATAACATGTATGTTTCATTCCCGGAAAAAATTAATACAATAACATTGGCCATAGAAAAGGAAGTATCAAAGACCAATTTCAGGCTCCTCACTTTTTGTTCTCATGTCAGTTCCTCCTTTCGTCCACAAGAGGAGCCCTACTCAATGAAAGTTCTCTCTGCCTGCACAAAGACTGTATAGACACATGGAAATGACTCCAGCCTCTGTATTTCAGCCATCTGGGAACACCTTAGCTTAGTGGCAATGCATTGTTTGATTGTTATGACTTTAAAATGATTGTATGATATTTAAGATTATGTTTGGGAGTCATGATGTGGCGTTTACTACTTAAGCATAAAATATGAAAGCTAATATCAGTTAAGATATTGATTGCGTTAGTATGACAGGAGAAAATAGGTTATAATTGAATCCTTAATATTTAGTATTATTACATTAATTCATATTTAATTGTCTGGGAAATAAGTGGGTGACCTATTAGAATCATTAAATATTTTCCATTATTTATATGATCACTAAAACTGATAGACACTTATTAATGAGTCAATTCAAATAATACTTCATCTACAGATGTAATAATTGGACTATTTCTGAGTTTTCGTACTTTCACATATGTTCTACCCACAGTAATAGAGGCATTCACTGTGATTGGTTGATCTGTGTCTCCTGTGATAGACGTGAGAGCAGGCTGGATGATCAGACAGTCCAGGGTGATCGGCGGTACAGGGATCAATAACCCATCGATTAACAATTACTGATGGATGTATACATAATGGAGAACACATTTAAATGGCAAATAGATGCGCTTTTTTACCGACTTTCTAATTTCACACATTAGAAGTTTTGTCTACCACCTACACACTCCTTCTCTTTTCCTCTCCTCTCCTCTCCTCTCCTCTCCTCTCCTCTCCTCTCCTCTCCTCTCCTCTCCTCTCCTCTCCTCTCCTCTCCTCTCCTCTCCTCTCCTCTCCTCTCCTCTCCTCTCCTCTCCTCTCCTCTCCTCTCATCTCTTTGCTATCCTCCAACCTCCATAAACATGGAGAAAATAGATAAATAGGTTATGAAGTACACAGGAACAATCCTGTGTTGGGATTAACACTAGAATTGATCAATTCAAGTATTCAATGACAGTTTAACCTTTTACTGCAGTTGCCTAAATCAGCAGCACACAGAGTGTTTCTTGGAAGTCTTAAACAAATCTACTTTGAAATAAAAGTATACACCTCACACACATGGTTACGGGCATTAAAAAAAGAAGACACGTACCAATTTTGCATCCAAATATATAACACATTATATACATCACAGAAGACTAAAATATAACAAAAGCGACATAGAAACACCAGATTTTTGGTGGTTAAATAATCATTTTATTTTTTAATGATGAAATTATAAGAATATAAATAATTCTCCACCCATGAGGCCACTAGGGGGTGATTTGTTCATTTGACAGCAGGAAAGGGCTACATAATACATAAAACAATGAAAAAAATCCCTGACAGAAAAAGAGCAGTAATAAAATAAGCTGTTTTCTCTTGACTCCTGCTGACAAAAGAGGGCAGTATGATGACATTGACAAAGTGGACAAACTTTTACTGTGTTGTTCTCTCGTCAGTCATAATGTGTGTATTTACTGCACATGAGTGCGTGTGTGTGTGCGTGCATTGTCTGTGGCCATGTGGTTGCTTGTGCATGTCTGTGTCTATTCATTACGTAAATGCATTTGTGTGTGTGCACATGTGTGCATGCGTGTGTGTGTGTGTAAGTGTACACTTGCACATGTTTGTGTGTTTCTCTGTGTGTGTGTGTGTGTGTGTGTTTGCACGCGTGCATACTTTGACTTGACTGCAAGTCTCAGTGACACACACACACACACACACACACACACACACACACACACACACACACACACACACACACACACACACACACATAAAGAACCCCTGCCAGCGACACACACACATTCAGAACCCCTGCCAGTGACACACACACATTCAGAACCCCTGCCAGTGACACACACACATGCAGAACCCCTGACAGTGACACACACACATTCAGAACCCCTGCCAGTGACACACACACATTCAGAACCCCTGCCAGTGACACACACACATTAAGCACCCCTGACAGAATTATGAAAAAGCTTTAGTACGTGGGTGGTACGTGTTTTTCACCTCAAACGTACAGCAGACTTACAGCACAGGGAACTGTTGCCTAGAACACATAAAAAATGTATGTGTATATTTTATAGAATGGAAAAGGAAAGGACTTCTCCCTGTCTGAGCTCAAATAAAGGCTTTTCACCCTGCCCTTTAACCTCCAAATACATAAAGAGGCATTTTCCCCCCATGTCTTGCCAACAGGTGCAAAGGCCTTGCCTCGACTCTGCTATGCAGTTATAGTGTCAAATACATATATTTTTATGACATTTACATTACATGAGAACACGCATGAAGTTAATGAACAACTGATCACAGCATATGTTGTCTAATGGAAATTCTGGACAGGTTTGTCACGATATCGACCAACACCATGGTTTTGACTTTAAATAACCCACTGTATTGTAGGAGAGCGAGAACTAGAGTAAAGCCGTGTTTCTAATGATCGTTTACTCAGAGCAGAAGATCCACCTCTCATCAAGAGAAACGCCTGTCCTAAATATGATGGCATGGCTGTGTGCGAGCTGGAACAGCCTGCCAGCACACAAAGCCAAGTGGGCCTGGGAGGTGCCAAGCATTCTTCAGATTTCATTAGGTAATAGCTCATTCACAAATGGTGTGATTACCATGCCCAGGCCAGGAATGCTTCAACGATTAAGCCACCATCCTGTAGGAGTCACACGCACGCATGTATGCAAGCACACACACACATGTATGAACACACACACATGCACAAACAAATGCTCACACACACACAGAGTTCCACCCGGTGTAACGATGCTGCTTATCCTGGGGGTTCAGCTTTTAATTTGGCTAAAACCTCCCCTGGGCCTCAGGGAGCCTCGATCGTCTTCGTCACCCTCCGATGAGCACTCTGCTGAGGGGACCGCACTGCTCTCTTCCCCCTCTTACGCCCCTCCACCGGAGTCTCAAACAGCTGGGCTCACTGTTTTTTGTTGTTGGGGTGGTCTGTGTCTGTGTGTCTGTAGGTGTGTGTGTGTCTGTGTGTGTGTGTCGGGGGGGCGGGGTGTTTAAGGCATCCCTATTTCTTCGTGTGCTCTTAAGCTTATAATGATAGTGTGTGTGCTACTGTACATTTAAACTCACTTTTTCACAATTGCTGACATTTAATCCTAGTAAAAATTCCTGGTCTTAGGATCACCACTTTATTTTAAGAATGTGAAATGTCAGAATAATAGCAGAGAGAATTATTTATTTCAGCTTTTATTCTTTCATCTCATTCCCATTGGGTCAGAAGTTTACATACACGCAATTAGAATTTGGTGCATGGCCTTTAAATTGTTTAACTTGTGTCAAACATTTCGGGCAGCCTTCCACAAGCTTCCCACAATAAGTTGGGTGAATTGTGGCCCATTCCTCCTGACAGAGCTGGTGTAACTGAGTCAGGTTTGTATGTAGGCCTCCTTGCTCGCACACTCTTTTTCAGTTCTGCCCACAAATTTTCTATAGAATTGGGGTCAGGGCTTTGTGATGGCCACTCCAATACCTTGACTTTGTTATCCTTAAGCCATTGTGCCACAACTTTGGAAGTATGCTTGGGGTCATTGTCCATTTAGAAGACCCATTTGCGACCAAGCTTTCACTTCCTGACTGATGTCTTGAGATGTTGCTTCAATATATCCACATAATTTCCCTCCCTCATGATGCCATCTATTTTGTGAAGTGCACCAGACCCTCCTGCAGCAAAGCATCCACACAACATGATGCTGCCACCCCCGTGCTTCACGGTTTGGATGGTGTTCTTCGGCTTGCAAGCCTCCCCCTTTTTCCTCCAAACATAACGATGGTCATTATGGCCAAACAGTTATATATTGTTTCATCAGACCAGAGGACATTTCTCCAAAAAGTACGACCTTTGTCCCCATGTGCAGTTGCAAACCGTAGTCTGGCTTTTTTTATGGCGGTTGTGGAAAAGTGGCTTCTTTCTTGCTGAGCGGCCTTTCAGGTTATGTTGATATAGGGCTCGTTTTACTGTGAATATAGATAGTTTTGTACCTGTTTCCTCTAGCACCGTCACAAGGTCCTTTGCTGTTGTTCTGCGATTGATTTGAACTTTTCACACCAAAGTACGTTCATCTCTAGGAGACAGAAAGCGTCTCCTTCCTGAGCGGTATGACTGCTGCGTGGTCCCATTGTGTTTATACTTGCGTACTATTGTTTGTACGTGATACTTTCAGGCATTTGGAAATTGCTCCCAAGGATGAACCAGACTTGTGGAGGTCTACATGTTTTTTTTCTGAGGTCTTGGCTGATTTCTTTTGATTTTCCCATGATATCAAGCAAAGAGGCACTGAGTTTGAAGGTAGGTCTTGAAGTACATCCACAGGTACACCTCCAATTGACTCAAATGATGTCAATTAGCCTATCAGAAGCTTCTAAAGCCATGACATCATTTTCTGGAATTTTCCAAGCTGTTTAACGGCACAGTCAACTAATGTATGTTTTCTTCTGACCCACTGGAACTGTGAAACAGTGAATTATAAGTGAAATAATCTGTCTGTAAACAATTGTTGGAAAAATTACTTGTGTCATGCACAAAGTAGATGTCCTAACCGACTTGCCAAAACTATAGTTTGTTAACAAGACATTTTTGGAGGGGTTGAAAAACGACTTTTAATAACTCCAACCTAAGTGTATGTCAACCTCCAACTTCACCTGTATCTGTTATAACCTAAAAAAGGACCCAGAATTAGAGACCAGAATCAGAGAACAGAATCAGTAAAATTGTACCTAATTTATTGTATCTAAAACAGTGGGGCAAAAAAGTATTTAGTCAGCGACCAATTGTGAAAGTTCTCCTTAAAAAAGATGAGAGAGGCCTGTAATTTTCATCATAGGTACACTTCAACTATGACAGACAAAATGAGAAGACAAAAAATCCAGAAAATCACATTGTAGGATTTTAATGAATTTATTTGCAAATTATGGTGGAAAATAAGTATTTGGTCAATAACAAAAGTTTATCTCAATAGTTTATATACCCTTTGTTGGCAATGACAGAGGTCAAACATTTTCTGTAAGTCTTCACAAGGTTTTCACACACTGTTGCTGGTATTTTGGCCCATTCCTCCATGCAGATCTCCTCTAGAGCAGTGATGTTTTGTGGCTGTTGCTGGGCAACACAGACTTTCAACTCCCTCCAAAGATTTTCTATGGGGTTGAGATCTGGAGACTGGCTTGGTCACTCCAGGACCTTGAAATGCTTCCTACGAAGCCACTCCTTCGTTGCCCGGGTGGTGTGTTTGGGATCATTGTCATGCTGAAAGACCCAGCCATGTTTCATCTTCAATGCCCTTGCTGATGGAAGGAGGTTTTTGCTCAAAATCTCACGATACATGGCCCCATTCATTCTTTCCTTTACACGGATCAGTCATCCTGGTCCATTTGCAGAAAAACAGCCCGAAAGCATGATGTTTCCACCCCCATGCTTCACAGTAGGTATGGTGTTCTTTGGATGCAACTCAGCATTCTTTGTCCTCCAAACACGATGAGTTGAGTTTTTACCAAAAAGTTATATTTTGGTTTCATCTGACCATATGACATTCTCCCAATCTTCTTCTGGATCATCCAAATGCTCTTTAACCAACTTCAGATGGGCCTGGACATGTACTGGCTTAAGCAGGGGGACACGTTTGGCACTGCAGGATTTGAGTCCCTGGTGGTGTAGTGTGTTACTGATGGTAGGCTTTGTTACTTTGGTCCCAGCTCTCTGCAGGTCATTCACTAGGTCCCCCCGTGTGGTTCTGGGATTTTTTTCTCACCGTTCTTGTGATAATTTTGACCCCACGGGGTGAGATCTTGCGTGGAGCCCCAGATCGAGGGAGATTATCAGGGGTCTTGTATGTCTTCCATTTCCTAATAATTGCTTCCACAGTTGGTTTCTTCAAACCAAGCTGCTTACCTATTGCAGATTCAGTCTTCCCAGCCTTTGACAGCTCTTTGGTCTTGGCCATAGTGGAGTTTGGATTGTGACTGTTTGAGGTTGTGGACAGGTGTCTTTTATACTGATAACAAGTTCAAACAGGTGCCATTAATACAGTTAACGAGTGGAGGACAGAGGAGCCTCTTAAAGAAGAAGTTACAGGTCTGTGAGAGCCGGAAATCTTGCTTGTTTGTTGTTGACCAAATACTTATTTTCCACTATAATTTGCAAATAAATTCATAAAAAATCCTACAATGTGATTTTCTGGATTTTCTTTTCTCATTTTGTCTGTCATAGTTGAAGTGTACCTATGGTGAAAAAAAAACAGGCCTCTCATATTTTTAAGTTGGAGAACTTGCACAATTTGTGCCTGACTAAATCCTTTGTTAACCCCACTGTATATCCACATTTGTTTAAAAAAACTTCAGAGGTTACCAGTCAATTCAGTTTTCTGTACTCTTCCTCGAATTCCACTATATTCACCAACTTATCAAGTTAATCATACTTACTATACAATTATATGATTCACCGTAAGACATTCCACTGGTACGTTTTAATGTCTAAATCGTCTCTGTTATGATGTCACACTAACTTGACTGACCCGTGGCCACCATTGAGGAAATGTACACATTCTCATTCCCTCACTAGAGGGATTTAATATACTCGCTTTAATGTCCTCACCAAGCCTGTCATCTTCACAACCACCAGTTAACCTGAGCGTTAATACCACGGGGAGACTCCTGCACATTTCCAAGGCCAAATCACATGTTTTACAGCGATTTGACCAGGACCTGGTCAGAAATTAAATAGGAGTTAATTTCCCATCAATTTTTAAGGGATGTATGGGGGAGGGGGTTAAATAAAGATGAATTGGACCAGGAATTAATTTTAACGTCTTAAATGGTATTCCGTGCAGTAGTCCTTTATGTCCCTGGAGGGGGGTCTGCAGTAATAGATCATATTGCTCTGAAAATAGCTATTAACCACGGAGAGAGAGATAGAGAGAGACAGAGAGAGAGGAAAAGAGAGAGAAAGAAAGAGAGAAATAGAGGGAGAGGGGAACATTAAGCAATGTTCACAGATTCGTTCTGATACAATAACTCACCATTAACCCTAGCACTAAAAGTCTCCCAGTTATCTGTGTATTTAATTGAATCTCACATTCCCTCAGCGAACAAATACACCGACGGACTGGGGAAGAAAGAAAGAGAGATCAAATTGTCAACCGGATACATGGGATTAGAGAGAGGGAGAATAGCTAACTTTCCTCCCCCCTCCTCCTCTCCATTCCTTATAGCTGTTCTGTTTTTACTAGTCCAAATGTTAGTGTCTATAGCTCCATATTAGGGAGAGGGGATTGCAGATATGTGGCGTAATCCCTCTTAAAGTTAAGAGCATTCGATACTGATTCACTGTACGTACACTGTGTATCTTCAATTAAGAGGCTTGCCAGATAAGCATGTTAATCAGTACAGGCTAGGAACATTGGATATGTGGAGCTAATCTGTAATTATAAAGTGGGTTGAAGCCAGGGAAAGAATCAAGATCATGATTTAGTACGTAACCATGGTATCCATTACTAGTACTACTTCACATGAAGAATGTACAACACAGGGTTACTGGCATGTATGTAAAGGCTAAGAGGCCATTTGAAGTGTTTGATTTGTGTATGACGTTCGTCTGAACTTTAAACATTTGATTGAAATCATATCCCCTGTTCTAAATTAACACACGTAACACAAATGAGGGTTTAATTAATTGCTAAACTGTATTTTGATTAAATACTCAAAAACGTCATGATTTGAATCTTTTAAAAAACTTTTAATTAATTTTGGCAGTTAAACCTCATCAACACTTTCAACAGAGCATAATTAGAATCCATCCTGTCCCTATAATTTAAAATGGGAAAATAAAATCAACCATTATTATCACATTTGCAATACAACCACTGAGAGAGATAGAGCAGCAATAAATTAGCAGGGTCTTGATTTTCACACGCAAGTAAAATAATGGTGCTAATTGGCAGATATTCTAATATTGATTAAATTAGGGTGCAAAACAATCATTTCATTAAGGAAATGTGATACCATAATTCTGATCATCCTCTCCATGTATCCAATGCACTCTTTGGGATTAAGAATTAAATACGCTTTGAACAAGTTTAGAAGCTAACGCCGACATAAATGGAAAATACAAAATCATGGCTGTATATTTTATTTCAAAGTGGAGTCGGGTAGCTGCCTTTCTCCTCTCCTCTCCTCTCCTCTCCTCTCCTCTCCTCTCCTCTCCTCTCCTCTCCTCTCCTCTCCTCTCCTCTCCTCTCCTCTCCTCTCCTCTCCTCTCCTCTCCTCTCCTCTCCTCTCCTCTCCTCTCCTCTCCTCTCCTCTCCTCTCCTCTCCTCTCCTCTCCCCTCCTATCCTCTCCTCTCTGGCACAGGCTTTACCAAGGACGTGTTTGTGTGTGTTGTCATGGATAATGATGTATTCATCCTTCCTGTGAAACGATGCGAGGAACTCATCGTGCATCGTGCTCAATTATGTGGAGAGGGAGAGTTGATAATGAAAGCTAACATGAAGTACCTGAGTGGATTGAGCTGTGTGTATGTGTCTATGTATGTGTGTGTGTGTGTGTGTGTGTGTGTGTGTGTGTGTGTGTGTGTGTGTGTGTGTACGTGCATGTGCATGTTTCTCCTCTTTAATCAGACCCAGGGAGAGAGAAAGAGAAGCCATCTTGGAGTTTCTCGGACTGACATTTCAAAGCCTCCCAAACTTTCAGCCTCTCCTGCTCGCCAGCCGTCCACTTAAGAATATAAGGAGGCTTAGCGGGGATAATACCCTGCAAGGTGCTTGAGGTGAGATAACCAATTACACATGATCACTTTTGACTTTTCTAATCTCACCGCCGTATCGCTGGTTTGATCCCTGTGCTACACCTGTGCACCCCAGCCATCTCGACTCAGCCATGCCCGCCTTTGTAATTCTAATGTTAGCGGCTTGACTCCTCCACTTCAGTAAAACAGATAAGTACTTGCCCGATGGAGAGAGGGCAAGAGTGACCGACCTGCACATCCTCTAGAGCTCTGAACTACTAACACTGGCTATGTGTGCAACAAAGAGAATTTTGTGACCACAGACAACATTTGATCACTTGCTTGGACTTAGTTATTTTAATCATATTACGAAGCACAGCATTCAATGTATTTCCCATCGTCGTGGACATTGACCAAAGACAAAATGAAATAGACCAACCTGAAAACCAATGCCACGTTTCTTGTTGGCATAGTGCAAAGTTTGTAAGTCTCACATGACCGTCTAGCGTATGGTATTTGTATCATACAATAACAGAGACAAATACAGAGATAAACAGGAGACCCCACGAGGAAACATTACAGTTGCAGTCCTCTTTCTGCTGTGGAAAATAATTTCATATTCTGTCCTGAATGCAAAGCATTATGTTTGGGGCAAATCCAACACAATACATCACCGAGTAACACTCTTCATATTTTCCAGCATGGTGGAGGCTGCATCATGTATGGGTATGCTTGTCATCGGCAAGGACTAGGGAGTTTAAATATATATATATATACAAAGAAAAGGAATAGAGCTAAGCACAGTTGTAGAGGAATTCCTGGTTCAGTCTGCTCTCTCACCCTTTCTTATTACATGTCAACTCTCTCTTCACCAGTTCTTTGTTTACACTTGCAGCATGCGGATCCAATCCCACTTGGCTGAAATAGGAGTTTTCTAAGCCACACTGCATGTAGCCTGATCTATCATTCTGCTGAGTACATCTAAAACTTATTTATTGATCTAAACTTTTCACTTCGCAGTCAATCATCAGCTTGTGGTTTTTGATATCAGCAGAGTCGCTTGGATTGCAACGGGAGAATTTGGCAATGCTGAAGAAAATAAGCAAAGACAATCTGTTTTTAGGACTTATTCTTCTGAACTCTTAATCACTTTTTCATGAATCTCAATCTCTCTGTCTCTATCTGTCTCTTTCTCAGTTTCTCTCTCTCTCTAGCCAATGCTATGTGAATGGTCTCTCCCCAATTCTAACTGAGTGAATGTTCAAAATGTCAGTTGTGGAAAGACAGGGCTGTGTATGTGTTTGCATCCAATCAATCAAATTTGATTTGTCACATGCTTCGTAAACAACAGGTGTGGACTAATAGTTAAATGCTTACTTTTGAACGCTTCCTAACAATGCAGAGAAAGGAAACAGAGAAATGATAGAAAAGTAAAACACATAATAATAAAAGTAATAATAGCTACAAAATTAGTAACGACAACTTGGTAACTCCCCAAAAATAAAGGGAACACTAAAATAACACATCCTAGATCTGAATGAATGAAATATTCTAATTAAATACTTTTTTCTTTACATAGTTGAATGTGCTGACAACAAAATCACACAAAAATGATCAATGGAAATCAAATTTATCAACCCATGGAGGTCTGGATTTGGAGTCACACTCAAAATTAAAGTGGAAAACCACACTACAGGCTGAACCAACTTTGATGTAATGTCCTTAAAACAAGTCAAAATGAGGCTCAGTAGTGTGTGTGGTCTCCACGTGCCTGTATGACCTCCCTACAACGCCTGGGCATGCTCCTGATGAGGTGGCGGATGGTCTCCTGAGGGATCTCCTCCCAGACCTGGACTAAAGCATCCGCCAACTCCTGGACAGTCTGTGGTGCAACATGGCGTTGGTGGATGGAGCGAGACATGATGTCCCAGATGTGCTCAATTGGATTTAGGTCTGGGGAACGGGCGGGCCAGTCCATAGCATCAATGCCTTCCTCTTGCAAGAACTGCTGACACACTCCAGCCACATGAGGTCTAGCATTGTCTTGCATTAGGAGGAACCCAGGGCCAACCACACCAGCATATGGTCTCACAAGGGGTCTGAGGATCTCATCTCGGTACCTAATGGCAGTCATACTACCTCTGGCGAGCACATGGAGAGCTGTGCGGCCCCCTAAAGAAATGCCAACCCACACCATGACTGACCCACTGCCAAACCGGTCATGCTGGAGGATGTTGCAGGCAGCAGAACGTTCTCCACGGCGTCTCCAGACTCTGTCACGTCTGTCACATGTGCTCAGTGTGAACCTGCTTTCATCTGTGAAGAGCACAGGGCCTCAGTGGCGAATTTGCCAATCTTGGTGTTCTCTGGCAAATGCCAAACGTCCTGCATGGTGTTGGGCTGTAAGCACAACCCTCACCTGTGGACGTGTTGCTTCCTAAGTGGACAGTTTGATTTCACAGAAGTGTGATTGACTTGGAGTTACATTGTGTTGTTTAAGTGTTCCCTTTATTTTTTTGAGCAGTGTATGTAGGTTACCAGTACTGAGTCAATGTGCAGGGGTACGAGGTAGTTGAGGTTGATATCTACATGTAACTAGGAATTAAATGAAAGATAGTCAACAGTAACAGCAACGTATGTGATGAGTCAAAAAAGTTTGTATAAAAAGGGTATTTTCAAATAGTTAAATAGTTAATCAAATACGTACCCAGACTAACTATTTATCAGTCTTATGGTAAAAGCTGTTCATGGTCCTGTTGGTTCCAGAATTTGCATCAATACCACTTGCCCTGCGGTAGCAGAGAGAACAGTCTGTGACTTGGGTGGCTGGAGTCTTTGAGAATTTTTAGGGCCTTCATCTGACACCACCTAGTTTAGAGGTTCTGGATGGAAGGAAAGTCGGTCCCAGTGATGTACTAGGCCATACGCATTACCCTCTGTACGCCTTGCAGTCGGATGCCAAGCTTGCCATATCAAGCTGTGATGCAGTCAGTCAAGATAGTCTCAACAGTGCAGCTTTAGAATGTTTTGAAGATCTGAGGGCTCATGCCAAATCTTTTCAGACTCCTGAGGGGGAAGAGGCATTGTTGTGTCCTCTTCACGACTGTGATGCTGTGTGTGGACCATGACAGGTCCTAAGTGATGTGGACACCTAGGAACTTGAAGCTCTCGACCCGCTCCACTACAGCCCCTCTGTTACTTGTAGTCCACGATCAGCTCCTTTGTCTTGCTGATATTGATGGAGAGGTTGTTGTCCTGGCACCACATAGCCATGTCTCTGACCTCCTCCCTATAGGCAGTCACACCGTCGTCTGTGATCAGGCCTACCACCATTGTGTCATCTGCAAATGTAATCTTGCTGTTGGAGTTGTGCGTGGCCACGTAGTCATTGAACAGGGAGTACAGGAGGGGACTAAGCACGCATCCATGAGGGGCCCCCGTGTTGAGGGTGAGTGTGGCGGATGTGTTGTTGCCTACCTCACCACCTGGCAGCGTCACGTGAGGAAGTCTAGGATCCAGTTGAAGAGGGAGGTGTGTAGGCATGTGCATACGTGTGTGTGTGTGTGTGTCCTTGTAGTTTTGACTACTTACTGTTGAGTGCGTCCTGAATGCTCAATGGCTGATAAAATAAAAATGACATAGAAACTGGACCAGTTCCTCAAGCCGGCGTTGATTCATGCCAACCTTTAGGAAATGTCAAGTGGCTAATGCAAATGAGGGATAGTTCTCATCTTTGAGCCTCTCCTGCGCTTTAGGGCATTCTGCACCTCCATCTGAATATCAGAGGTATCTGGAAGGGCACCACGTTCACCCGGGAGTTTCTTGTGTCTTTCACGGGTGAGGTTCTTTTCCCTGGAGAAGGAAATTATTCTGGAATTTACTGAGTGAAATAACCATCAGACACACACACATAAAGAAGAGCAGGACTAACTAGGCCTCAGAGCCGTGTCACTCGTTTGGTCTGTTAATTCACATTAGAAGCGCTGGATCTCTGTGAATACAAGAATGTCTTTGGAATGTCTACATTTCAAAGAGTCTTATTACTCCATTTAATCCCTAGGATTTGATTGATGCACTCGTGTGTCAATCTAATTAACATCTTCCATCAAAATCTGCCTGTTTCAGTTACAGCAGCGATTCCCAGACCCTGTCCTGAGCTCCCCCTGGGGGCACGTTTTGGTCGTTGCCCTAACAGTACACAGCTGATTTAAATGATCAAAGCTTGATGACTAACGTACGCTAACCCCATTCCGTACACATGTGCGCAACCGCGACATTCAAACGAGGCTGCAAAGAAAACTAATGGGACTATAGCGACTGTTTTGAAATCAAAATCTCGGATGTGAACTACGTTTCTATTCAAGCGTTGATTGACATGTTTAATGGCTCTATAGTATTGGAGAAAAGTTGAAAAACTGACCCCTCTGATGCTGTATGTTACATCTTGACGTGTCATGGCGTAACGTACAGTATGCATAAACCAACTAATTCTGTCGTACAACCTCTCTCCACCAGGTGTAGCACTTCTCTCACCGTCTAAAAACAAGAAAGGGACAGGGACAGGGTAAGGGGGGGGGGGAATACCTAGTCATTTTTTGCGTCATCACTGCAAGCGATCATGACTCTCAAAAGCCGCAGTTTACTTCTGAAGATCACTTTAGCACCGCCCTATAAACCAGATTCAAATTCAACACAAACCTTCCAATAGGTATGTAATGACACAATATATAAACTCTTTATAGTGTTTTATTTACATTTTAGAGGCAATAAGGTGATAAGTTGGACAGATCGAGTGAAAAAAGTTGTTTCCCCACACAACATCTCTCACTACTACGCAATAGATTTAGCTTCCCTACCCGCCATTTTAAAAAGACCCGACGGAGCACATTGCCATCTTGAATCATGCAGAGATTGGCATCATGAAGGTCCCGTCAATGATTTTATTGGAAAGGGGAGAAATTGTGCTTTACAATTGTATTGATATTACAGTTGATCTGGAAGTATTACGTTTTTTGGGCGCTAAAATAAGGTCAATTGTACGGACCAGCGCGATGTACAAAAGTGAGTTAGTTTACGTTAGTTGATTATTTTAATCAGCTCTGTAGTGCTAGGGCAACAAAAACTAAACGTGCCCCTTTTCGGGTCCAGAGGACCGAGTTACGGAAACCCTGATCTAGAGATATCTGTCTCAATCCAGAGCTAAAGTGTTGTTTGTCAAACCAGGAGTCGTTTTTCTCACGAAAACCTCTGTAGTGAACGGTTTGGCCTAAAAACGAATATGACCACACCATGGAAAGATGAGACTATCACGATGGAGTGGACTCGTCTGAAGGTAACACGGTACCAGTTTTTCAAAAATGATGGAAGTACGGAAATAGTTTTAGTTCTACTAAGCTAACATTTATTTTTATTTTTAAAGATTGTCATACAATGGCAAAACAGACAGTCAAAACATAAATCACAACAATAAGGTTGTAAAGTGTCTGTCTTATGCCGAGGAGATATAAAAAAGCTCTGTAATAAAATGTATATTTTTTTATTATGCATATTTAACCCCTTTTGTTGGTGGCGGAGCACAAAACTACTTCCATAAAAATGTTTTTACGGGTCCTTTGTTATCTTCAGAGTCCAGCGACACAGAACACACTTTCCATAGTGGGGTCATGTTAGTTTGTAGCCCAAATGGTTCAGACGCTACAGACAGAAGATGGCACATCAGCGATATCAACTTCAGATGCGTCCCGTGGGGCTTGTGGTCGTAGAGTTCTTCCCACAAAAACTGCAGATCTCTCCTAGTTTGACGTGACTTTACTTTCATTAATCTGATGACTGTTATTTATTTCATCCACTATGTTTAACGGGTGTGTCATTTAACTCTAGGGGTTTTAATACCAATGCAAAATGTATCCATTGTTTGTGATTAGGCAGGATAACATTAAAGATGACACATTAAGATAAGAAAAAACATTTTTTACATAGTAACTACTTAGTGATAACTCATTTAGATGGTAATAGAGTTTGGAAGTCTACATTACAAAATACATGACGTGGTGCAGAAAGTTCACCCCAAAAAATGCTAGTCACATACACAGGATATGTGCAGTTAAATTTGCTGCTTTACAGGGTTCACCATAGTAGTATGAGGTCCCTGGAGCAAATTAGGGCTAAGTGCCTTGCTCAAGGGCCCATCAACAGATGTTTTGTACTTTGTTAGCTCAGGTATTCAAACCAGCAACCTTTTGGTTACTGGCCCAATGCTCTAACCGCTAGGCTACCTGCCTCCCATAGGAATTTTACCGGGTCGGTACCTTAATTCTACCTTCTTAGGAGAAGTGTTGAGCACAACTTCCCAGAGACACATTTCCCATCATCCATCAACCTTTCTCTCAAGGGAAAGTCTGATCTATCCAGGGATTCTTCAGCCCAGACAGGATAATCTGACGCTTCTGCGATGGCACTACAGATCCTCTATATCCATCCTCTCTCTCATTTTCCCCTTCACAAGTCAGGGTGCCGAGTTTGCACAAACGAGAGACACTTAGAAAAATAAGCTTCTCATTTGGGCCAGAGTGGATTCAGATGGTTGGCCGGGGCTCAAAGAGAGTAAAAGGGGTTTGGGTCAGCTTATTACTTCAGTGAATGGATATACAGGCGCTACGTAGCGATGAGCACCTATGTTCCTCTCCCGTGTGGAGTCCCTTAATCAAAGGTCTGGTCATTATGAATGTGGGTCAAGGCCATCCATCACTCTCCCGTCCCTTCTTCTCTCTCTCTCTTTCTCTTTCTCCCCATTTCTCAACCTCTATCTCGCTCATCTCTCTCTCTCCTCTTTCTCTCTCTTGCTCCCTCCTTCTCCCTCAATTCAATTCAATTCATATGTTTACATTGCCAAAGCAAGTGAAATAGTTAAAGTACAAAAGGGAAAATAAATATACATAAATATAGGTTGTGTTTACAATGGTGTTTGTTCTTCACTGGTTGCTCTTTTCTCGTGGCAACAGGTCACAAATCATGCTGCTGTGATGCACACTGTGGTATTTCACCCAATAGATATAGGAGTTTTTCAAAATAGGGTTTGTTTTCAAATTCTTTGTGAGTCTGTGTAATCTGAGGGAAATATGAGTCTCTAATATGGTCATACATTTGGCAGGAGGTTAGGAAGTGCAGCTCAGTTTCCCCCTCATTTTGTGGGCAGTGTGCACATAGCCTGTCTTCTTTTGAGAGCCATGTCTGCCTACAGCGGTCATTCTCAATAGCAAGGCCATGCTCACTGAGTCTGTACATAGTCAAAGTTGTCCTTCATTTTGGAGCAGTCACAGTGGAGAGGTATTCTGCAACTTTGTACTCTCTGTTTAGGGCCAAATAGCATTCTAGTTTGCTAAATTTTTTTGTTAATTCTTACCAATGTGTCAAGTAATTATCTTTTGGTTTTCTCATTATTTCTCATGGCTAATTTTGTTGCTGTCCTGAGCCTCTGTGTGCTCTGTTTGTGAACAGAGGCCCAAGCTCAGCTTGCTTAGGTGACTCTTCTCCAGATTCATCTCTCTGTAGTTGATGGCTTTGTTGTTGAAGGTTTGCTTACTTTTAGGTGGTTGTAGAATTGAATCTATATGTGTCTCCGTCAAGTCTCAAAGTGATCTGTGTATGTATATGTTTGCCTTGCCTGTAGGCTACGCCTTGAGTGCTGCTAAATACATCTAAGCCCGTGACCTAAAATAGTCCTTCCAGTCCACTGGTTAGGTGTCACAGGAAAGGGTTAAACGTGACCTGCGGTGGGTTATAGTTTGGCCGGAACATTCATGAAAGTAGACCACATCAGTGCAAATGGTGCAAAGCAACACACAGCAGCACCTGCATCTCAGAGACTACAGAGCTGCATCACCACACGCTCTTATATAACTGCTTTCGAAGTGTCTCTACATACGCCTCCGGCCTTCGGTTCTATTCTCTGAAGGATCAAATAAAAACAATTGCAAAATCCTGCAACAATGTAAATGTGAAAATTGCACTTGAAAAAATTGCCTCAGTTAGGAAGGTTTTCAGTACGGTATATGACTAAGAAGATTATGTACTGCATTGTGAGGTATATAAGAATAAACAAGCTTTTACAAGATTAATTTTATAATGAAGGGCATGGTTCTTCCAGTTTGTGAAAACTATTGAAAGGTGTATAATGCGTTCTCTCCCTTCTCCCTGTACATAGATCCACTCCTGTTGTAATGTGCTGTACTGTAGACCTACTAGACACGTGGTAACATTTACAGACTCTGACGTGTTACATATGTCTCCAGTATGACATGCAAGGGATTACTGCACAGTGCAATGTTGGTGTTCCACCAGACATCTAGACAGTCAGTCAGTGGCTGTGGTAGCGAAGTAGGAGAGAAGCTAAGAGTTTATCCCACGCGAGTCTGTCTGTCTGGCTCGCTCTTCTTTCTTTCTTTCTTTCTTTCTCTCTCTCTCTTTTGCTCTCTTGCTCTCTGTCTCACTCTCTCTCTCTCTGTGACCCTGTGTGTCTCATCTTAGGGGATTTCCTGAGTCAGGAGTTAGATAATTTAGCGAGGTGTGAACATGGCTTTGCTAAGGGTGTTCTGTACAACACTTTTCACATCACGTTGCTGCTGAGTTGGAGAGCACTGCCTCTGACAGTACTGTACATGACAACTGAAATACATTCACTTTGTTGAGAAAATTATAATAGCAAACTGAATCTTTTTAAAAACACACTTGTATATGATTTGAGCACTAGCTGAAATGTTAGTGTTGGATATGACCTGAAAAGAAAGAACCAAGGTGATGTCTGTTTGTTTTTGCTAGTACAACCCTATAGGGTTTATAAACAAGGTCACAGCAAGCAATTTGCTGTCGTTCTTATGCACTAATCGTGCTGTCTAATTTAACTCAGCAATTTGCCAATTGATGTAATCCTTATAGTCTCTATGGGCTTGTTAGAGCTTGCAGGAGCTGGAAGCAGAAAGGGAAATATTGGTGTCTCTTAGAAAGACAGCCAGAGTAGTAAATTGTTGCCAATTTGAAACAATGCAACCCACTTAAAATAGACAACTTCGACTCGTGCAATCACCTACTTTTATTGGGGGGAAATGAACTATGTTAACTACTGAGTATAAGGTAAGGAAAAAGGTGTCACATTTATTGTAATTACACATCCTTTGTTCAGTTATCAATGTTTACAAGACACTTTAAGTTTAAACTATTTTATTGCTTTGAAAAACACAAACTGTCCATGAAATGTTAAAATATACTATTACAATTAATTTATTCAGTAAATATGAGAAATGTGTGCTCAATGTAATGGAAACTGTTATGGGAGTTTGATGAATATTGCTATATGATAAAAAGCAGCGATTGCATCCATGCTCTCATATGAGAACCACTGGCCAGATATCTGCTTTTAGACCACTAAACAACAGCTTCCAAATCTCTTCTTCCCCAAAAGTTTGTGGTGGTGGAGGAGAAAAAACAAACAAAACATATATCTTGGCAGCTCAGCAATGTTCTAGTTTGAAAACACCCTACTCTCTACATCCTACTCATCTCCAAGGATTGCAAGGCTGCAAGGCTGACTATGCAAGATGAGCATCTTGAGCACAACATGTGACTGAAGAGGAAATGTATTTGATAAAAAAGAAAGAGGCCTTCACCTCAGGGTGAAGAAGGAACCCGGTCAAAGAAAACATCATGCAGCAGACTGATTCCTCTGGTCTCCTTCTGTAGACACTATCAACACCCACCACCTTCTGCTCACACTGACTCAAATAGCTAAAGAATATGCCTACTAGTTGTGGAAGATGATCAGCTTATTATAACATTTCAATCACATTTTAGGTGTAATGTGCATCTTTCTTTCTTTCTCTTTTTCTATTTCTCTCGTTCTTTCTTTTTTCTTCTTTTTTTCTTTTTCTTTCTTTCTCTCTCTTTCATTATTCTCTATAGGCAAATTGCCCCGACCACATTAGTTATGAACACACATTAATAAATAGTACACAGGGACCAATAGAAGTATCTTTGGTCGGTGGCTTGGACAAGCGTTGAGGGACGATAGGCTGAGACAGTGTTGTAGGACAGTCTGGGAGGGGTGTGAGACAGTGCTGGGGGAGAGTCTGGAGGGGTGAGGGGTGTGAGACAGTCTGGGAGGATTGAGGGGGGTGAGACAGGGTTGGGGGAGAGTCTGGAGGGGTGAGGGGTGTGAGACAGTCTGGGAGGATTGAGGGGGGTGAGACAGGGTTGGAGGACAGTCTGGGAGTGGTGTGAGACAGTGTTGGGGGAGAGTCTGGAGGGGTGAGGGGTGTGAGACAGTCTGGGAGGATTGAGGGGGGTGAGACAGGGTTGGAGGACAGTCTGGGAGGGGTGTGAGACAGGGTTGGGGGAGAGTCTGGAGGGGTGAGGGGTGTGAGACAGTCTGGGAGGATTGAGGGGGTGAGACAGGGTTAGAGGACAGTCTGGGAGGGGTGTGAGACAGGGTTGGAAGACAGTCTGGGAGGGTTGAGGGGGGTGAGACAGGGGAAAGAGTCTTGGGGGCCACCACCACTAACTTTGTTTTCTCACACTTCAGCCCTGAAAGAGTCTCTGTGTTGGCCAAGAGAGAGCTGTCCATAGTCACCCACCCACTTCTTCCTCTTAAATACACTTATAACTGTATATATGAACATATATACATATAACTGTATATATGAACATAACATATATGAAGAAAGAGAGAGAGAGAGAGAGAGAGAGAGAGAGAGAGAGAGAGAGAGAGAGAGAAGCTGATACTTCAAAGAGACCCACAATTTAGCTGGCGTCAGGAATGTTTACTGCCAAAGTTTGTTTAAGTCTGATAAAACGCACATGGTCTGTTTTAACCGAGAACCACACACTGCCCTGGCCTCACAGCCATGCCCTGAGACACACTCTCCTCTCCTTCTTCCTCATACTTCCTCCCACATCTCTCTCTCTGCTTTTTGTCTCTCTATTGCCATCAGGGGTGTCTGTTACCTCCTCATTCAATCAAGAAAGGCAAGTCTATTGTGTAATATCAATTGATTGTACTCTGCGGCTGTTAATTAAGTTATTATATTCCACTTTATATATTCCGATAAAAAATTAAAGTTTTTTTGCTTCTTTGAAGTACATACAATTT
>NC_034187.2:15277005-15317005 GCF_002021735.2 Oncorhynchus kisutch
TGGGCGACACTGCCATCTTTCCTCTCCCCTCCTCTCCCCTCTGCAGCGGACCTAATTGAAACCAAACGGCTGTCTTTGGCCAGCGCTTACACACAGAGGGTCATTAAACCTCATTCTTGGCCACTTCTGTTTACTTAAAAAGCAATCGCAAAGATCCTCATTAATCAACACCAACAGAGTGGTGATCTCACCAGAGACAAATTCTTATTCTCTCCGTAACCCCAGTCAGAGAGCCCCGACACAGCTGCATTAAATAGACACAATTGAATCCAACTCTCCCTCTCCCTGCCACAGAGTATCACAATGTTATCATTAGTTTGCCATTTTACATTTCCAGTGATGGCCGGCCAACAGATTACTGCTGACACATTCCTGTAACCTGTAAAGATGCATGGTGCCCAGCTAGCTAGCCACCCAGGCTTTACAAGCACTGCCAGTCCCCTCCTGGAGGACATACTGCCTGGGCTTACAATGCCAGGAGAGAGATACATCCATCCCAGTCACACCACATTGACTGAGACACTCAATATGCATCTCAAATGGCACCCAATTCTGTACATTCACCAGAGCCCTATGGAGGGTATGAATGACACCGTTTCCACAGAACCCTTTGGCTGTTCATTCCCCATGCAGCTGATTTAAGAAGCAAGGATCCACTGCTTGATTTCAGCATTGTGGATTGTTATACCGGACAGTAATCTCAACAGTGGGGAAAATAAGTGAATAAGATAATCATTTGTATGTTGAAGTGTAAAGACGATCTTAATTCTGAAGATTATCTGCAATACTGGATACCTGGCAATATATATTGCAAAATTATAGCATTTGTACCAGCTGTGAGCTAAAGGTGCATTGATCTATTGAACAGAACACTCCTCCTCCTCCTCCACCTCCTCCTCCACCTCCTCCTCCTCATTTTCTTCATCTTCCTCATCCTCTTCCTCACCTTCCTCCTCCTCCTCCTCTTCCTCTTCCTTTCAAAACAACTTCTACTACAACTGCTACTACAGATGCTGAAAAAAATACAGAAAATCACTACTGAAAGACAAAATACCTATCTTTGATGTAATATTCACCTTAGGTCAAATCATAGCCCTGTTTGATGACCACTGAGAGAGAGTGTATCTGTGTTGCAAATGGCAACATATTCCTTATATAGTGCTCTACATTTGACAATTGCCCATGGGACTCTGGTCAAAAGTAGTGCACTACAGTGCCTTGCAAAAGTATTCATCCCCCTTGACGTTTTTCCTATTTTGTTGCATTACAACTTGTAATTTAAATGCATTTTTATTTGGACTTCATGTAACAGACATACACAAAATAGTCCAAATTGGTGAAGTGAAATGAAAAAAAATACTTGTGGTTCATGCATATATTTTTGTTATTGACCAAAAACTTATTTTCCACCATCATTTGCAAATAAATTCATTAAAAATCCTACAATGTACATTTTCTGGATTTTTTTTCTCATTTTGTCTGTCACAGTTGAAATGTACCTATGATGAAAATTACAGGCCTCTCTCATCTTTTTAAGTGAGAGAACTTGCACAATTGGTGGCTGACTAAATACTTTTTTGCCCCACTGTATGTATTCACCCCCTTTGCTATGAAGCACCTAAATAAGATCTGGTGCAACCAATTACCCTCAGAAGTCACATAATTAGTTAAATAAAGACCACCTGTGTGCAATCTAAGTTTCACATGATCTCAGTATATATACACCTGTTCTGAAAGGCCCAAGAGTCTGCAACACCACTAAGCAAGGGGCACCACCAAGCAAGCGGCACCAAGAAAACCAAGGAGCTCTCCAAATAGGTCAGGTACAAAGTTGTGGAGAAGTACAGATCAGTGTTGAGTTATAAAAACATATCAGAAACTTTGAACATCCCACAGAGCACCATTAAATCTATTGTTTAAAAAAATTGAAAGAATATGGCACCACAACAAACCTGCCAAGAGAGGGCCGCCCACCAAACTCACAGACCAGGCAAGGAGGGCATTAATCAGTTAGGCAACAACGAGACCAAAGATAACCCTGAAGGAGCTGCAAAGCTCCACAGCAGAGATTGGAGTATCTGTCCATAGGACCACTTTAAGCCGTACACTCCATAGAGCTGGGCTTTAAAGAAGAGTGGCCAGAAAAAAAGCCATTGCTTACAGAAAGAAATAAGCAAACACTTTGGGTGTTCACCAAAAGTAATGTAGGGAGACTCCACATACATATGGAAGAAGGTCTTCTAGTCAGATGAGACTAAAACAGAGCTTTTTGGCCATCAAGGAAAATGTTTTGTATGGTGCAAACCCAACACCTCACATCACCCCGAGAACCCTATCCCCACAGTGAAGCATGGTGGTGGCATCATGCTGTGGGGATGTTATTCATCGGCAGAGACTGGGAAACTTGTCAGAATTGAAGGAATGATGGATGGCGCTAAATACAGGGAATTTCTTGAGGGAAACCTGTTTCAGACTGAGGTTCACCTTCCAGTAGGACAATGGAACCTAAGCATACTGCTAAAGCAACGTTTGACTGGTTTAAGGGGAAACATTTAAATGTCTTGGAATGGCCTAGTCAAATCCCGGACCTCAATCCAATTGAACATCTGTAGTATGACTTAAAAATTGCTGTACACCAGCAGAACCCATCCAACTTGAAAGAGCTGTAGCAGTTTTGCCAGATGTGCCAGGCTTATAAAGACATACCCCAAGAGACTTGCAGCCGTAATTGCTGCAAAAGGTGACTCTACAAGGTATTGACTTCGGGGGGTGAATAGTTGTGCACGCTCAAGTTTTCAGTTTTTTTGTGTTATTTCTTGTTTGTGTCACAATAAAATATATTTTGCATCTTCAAAGTGGTCGGCATGTTGTGTAAATCAAATGATTCAACCCCCCCCCAAATCCCTTTTAATTCCAGGTTGTAAGGCAACAAAATAGGAAAAATGCGAAGGGAGTGAATACTTTCGCAAGCCACTGTATGTAGGGAATATGGTGCCATTTTAGACACAGACAGAGCTGGTTGGTGGGTCTAATGGTTTTCAAAAGGGAGAGTCCGGCACACAGGTTCCAGGCCCAAGTTTTTTTTCTTCAACGTTAATGGTATCGATCAGTACATTAATGCATCAGGTTGAACATCAAAGTCCAATTCAGTACAAAGCAGACTTTATTCCTGAAATTCATATTATGTTGCTTGCTTTGTTTGCCTTACAGATTTCTAAGAAAAATAAGCAATCACCTGTGCCAACAGAAAATAATTGAGTCTGTAAATATAAGCGTGACTACACCAACATCCAACATCCCCTTCCAAACTAAATATCAACTAGTTATAATTTCTCCATTCATTCTCCATAATACCCATTCTAATCTATAATGTACAGTATATGTATTCACAAAGATAATTTTAATAACCCAGACCATACTCACATATATACAAAATATTCACCACATTCAATCCATCAAAATGTGGTGCTGTGGGAGCTAACCCCGGAGTCTAACTGATCAGGCTCCCACCATGTCATTAGGGCAGAGCACGAGGACCCCATGAAAGCTCTGCCAAAAACTCTCCTTGAAGACAGAGGGAAAGAAAGAAGGTGTATTGATCTGTCTGTCCACGGGTATGATAGTTAAGCTGGGTACTGAGAGAGGGAGAGCCCCAGGATCCATATCTCAAAGACTTTGATCCAGGACTATACTGCTGGATTGCTCTTCGCCTTAACCTCCTGAAAACTGCTCCAGCAGATCAGCCATGGAAATATTATTCTCATCTTCTACTTCATCTCTTTTTTCTGTTTCTTTCACTCTTTCTCTCATATACCTGTTTATTGTGGTTGTTAACAGACGTGAGCCTGGTCCCATCCGAATTACAGAGTCAAAGGTGAATTAATACTGATTATTTGTTTTCATAATTTTTGAATGTTCTTATCCTTCCTCTTCTTAAAGTTCAGAACTTTATTAGAATGGCTTAGCTTCACAACAAATGACAGACACACACACACACACACACACACACAAGGAATGAATCATCCCTGTAATGACTCAAATCAGTCCGGAAAAACCTGGAGCAACCTGAGACAACCTGGATCAAGCCGGAACAGGGCCCTAAAAACTGGTTTTGTCATATTTATTAAGTGTTAAAGGGAATAAAAGTATAAAGGGAGGTAAAGCCATGCTGTGTTAGTAAAATAATGAGGTACACTATATTTAGAAACTATATGAGTTGGGATGGCATAGTAATTGTATGAACCAACGATTATGGATGAAGACCGTCAGGAAAATAGAATAACCGTCATAAACTTTTTTTAAATGAACTTTTAAAAATGACAAACTTTACCCAAAACCAAGCAGTGAAGTAGCTTGGATCATACCTAGCAGCCAATATAAGGACAGACAAGGAGCCAAACTAGACAGTTTTCTAATTTTGGAACCCAAAGTGCGGATGAGTCTGTTGGACTCTTTACAACGTGAAGAAACTTTGTTGCTCCTTGTTTCAGCAAGGTTTTGTAGCAAACAAGTATCATGAAATACATGCACCCAATGCACCAAAAACAGGACACACTCTGACAGTCAGGAGAAGAGGAGAGGAGAATGATTATAATGGTTACTGTGGTCATTTGACTGACAAATGACCATTATTCCAAAATGTTGTCACAGCCTTGCAGTGTACATATGAGTAATATGTCTTGTGCTATAGGATGCCCTACATTAGCTTTCTGGTCAGGGAGTGTGATTTGTTCAGACTGTAAAATATTTATTTAAAACCAAATTGACATGTCTATTTTGGTGGCAGATGTATTCTAAAGTCATGTGAGGTCATCATAAGTGGACCCGGAGGTCTCCATAGTAACCGTCTGGAAAGCTCCTAAAACTTGAATATGACCAGTGACACTGACATATGTTATTTAAACAATATATATATTTCACCTTTATTTAACCAGGTAGGCCAGTTGAGAACAAGTTGTAATTTACAACTGCGACCTGGCCAAGATAAAGCAAAGCAGTGCGACAAAATCACAACAGCAGAGTTACACAAAAACAAACGTACAGTCAATAACACAAAATAAAATAAAAATAGAAACATCTATGAATAGTGTGTGCAAATGTAGAAGAGTAGGGAGGTAGGCAATAAATAGGGTATAGAGGTGAAAATAATTACAATTCAGCATTAACACTGGAATGATAGATGTGCATATGATGATGTGCAAGCAGAGATACTGGGGTGCAAAATAGCAAAAGGGTAACTAATGATATTGCGATGAGGTAGTCGGGTATGATATTTACAGATTGGCTGTGTACAGGTACAGTGATCAATCGGTAAGCTGCTCTGACAGCTGATGCTTAAAGTTAGAGAGGGAGATATAAGACTCCAGCTTCAGAGATTTTTGCAATTTGTTCCAATCATTGGCAGCAGAGAACTGGAAGGAAAGGCAGCCAAAGGAAGTGTTGGTTTTGGGGATGACCATTGCAATATACCTGCTGGAGCGTGTGCTGAGATAAGGCAGGCCTTAACCTAACAAAGACTTATAGATGGGTTTGGTGACGGATATGTGTCCACATATTCTAGGTCAGAACTATCCAGAGTAGTGATGCTAGTCGGGCGGGAGGGTGCGGGCAGCCATCAGTTGAAGAGCATGCACTTCGTTTTACATTTAAAAGCAGTTGGAGGCCACGGAAGGAGTGTTGTATGGCGTTGAAGCTCGTTTGGAGGTTTGTTAGCAGAGTGTCCAAAGAAGGGCCAGAATTGTGTCATCTGCGTAGAGGTGGATCAGAGAATCACCAGAAGCGACATCATTAATATATAAAGAGAAAAGAGTCAGCCCGAGAAGTGAACCCTGTAGCACCCCCATAGAGACTGCCAGAGGTCCAGACAATAGGCCCTCCGATTTGACATACTGAACTCTATCTGAGAAGTAGTTGGTGAACCAGGTGAGGCAGTCATTTGAGAAGCCAAAATGATTGAGTCTGCTGATAAGAATGCAGTGATTGACAGATTCAAAAGCTTTGGCCAGGTCGATGAAGATGGCTGCATATTAATGTATTTTATCGATGGTGGTTATGATATCGTTTAGGACCTTGAGCGTGGCTGAGGTGCACCCATGACCAGTTCGGAAACCAGAGTGTATAGTGGAGAAAGTTGCTGCAGGGGGTGCTGAGATGTTGGCCGGGGTTGGGGTAGCCAGGTGGAAGCATGGCAAGCTGTGGAGAAATGCTTATTGAAATGATAGATTATCGTAGATTTATCTATGGTAACAGTGTTTCCAATCCTCAGTGCAGTGGGCAGCTGGGAGTAGGGAGGTGCTCTTATTCTCCATGGACTTTACAGTGTCCCAAAACGTTTGGGAATTAGTGCTACAGGAAGCAAATTTCTGTTTGAAAAAGCTGGCCTTAGCTTTCCTAACTGACTGAGTATATTGGTTCTTGACTTCCCTGAAAAGTTGCATATTGCGGGGGCTATTCGATGCTATTGCAGTCCGCCACAGGATGTTTTTGTGAAGGTCAAGGGTAGTCAATTCTGTGGGGAACCAAGGTCTATTTCTGTTCTTAGTTCTACATTTTTTTGTATGGGGCATGCTTATTTAAGATGGAGAGGAAAGCACTTTTGAAGAGCAACCAGGCATCCTCTACTGACGGGATGAGGTCAATATCTTTTCAGGATACCCGGGCCAGGTCGATTAGAAAGGTCTGCTCGCTGAAGTGTTTTAGGGAGTGTTTGACCGTGATGAGGGGTGGTCGTTTGACCGCGGACCCATTACGCACGCAGGCAATGAGGCAGTGATCGCTGAGATCTTGTTTGAAGACAGCAGAGGTGTATTTAGAGGGCAAGTTCGTCAGGATGATATCTAAGAGGGTGCCCATGGTTACGGATTTAGGGTTGTACCTGGTAGATTCCTTGATAATTTGTCTGAGATTGATGGCATCTAGCTTAGATTGTAGGACGGCCGGGGTGTTAAGTATGTCCCAGTTTAGGTCACCTAACAGTACGAACTCTGAAGATAGATGGGGGGGCGATCAATTAAAATATGGTGTCCAGGACACAGTTGGGGGCTGAAGGGGGTCTATAACAAGAGGCAACGGTGAGAGACTTGTTTCTGGAAAGTTGGATTTTTAAAAGTAGAAGCTCAAATTGTTTAGGCACAGTCCTGGATAGTATGACAGAACTCTGCAGGCTATCTCTGCAGTAGATTGCAACTCCGCCCCCTTTGGCAGCTCTATCTTGTCTTGTCCCTATAGTTAGGGATGGAAATTTCAGGATTTTTGGTGGCCTTCCTAAGCCAGGATTCAGACACGGCTAGGACTTCCATGTTGGCAGAGTGTGCTAAAGCAGTGAATAAAACAAACTTAGGGAGGAGGCTCATGCATGAAACCAATGCTTTTACGGTTACAGAAGTCAACAAATGAGAGTGCCTGGGAGTGGGAGTGATGCTGGGGGCCGCAGAGGGCAATAGACAAGGCACATTGACATTAGGGAGAGGCATGTGTAGCCGGGTGATCATAGGGTCCAGTGAGTAGCTAGGCGAGCTGCAGGCACAGCTAGCAGGCCGGGGCAAGCAGCAGTCTAGGAGATGAGCCTAAGGGGAACGTCACAATGGGGAGAGCCTGTTGAAACCCCCTCAGACGGTTACGTCGGCAGACCAGTCGTGATGGATCGGTGGGGCTCCATGTCGGCAATAAAAGGTCTAGGCCAATTGGCGAAAGACGTAATTGAAGCCCAGGAATTGCTTGATGGATCTCTTTGGCTAGCCGGGAGATGGGCCTAGCTCCAGGCTAACTGGTGCTTGCTTCAGGACAGAGTCGTTAGCCAGGAGTAGCCACTCGGATAGCAGCTAGCTGTGATGATCTGGAGTAAAGGTTCAGAGCTTGCAGTAGGAATCCGGAGATGGGGTAGAGAAAAGCAGTCCGGTATGCTCTGGGTTGACATCGCGCTGTTAGGTCAGAGGTCAGAGGTCAGATAAGCAGCCATTAGATTATTTCCTGGGTCTATTTGCCTGTCCGGTCACCGGAGATCGATGATGTCTTATTTGTCTGTCTGGTTATAGAATGTTGACCTTTCCTTGCATGGGAATTCCATAATGACAAAGTGTTTTCAATTTGCAATGACGAACAGTGTGTTATACTGGTAGTTGTAGACATGCATAACACAATGCAATACATGTCCTTTGTGGAACAATGAGGATTCAAGGAGAATGTGAAAAATCATCAGTTTGTGTCATGAAGAGTAAAAGTGACCCGTTGAAAATGGAGTGATCACAGGGGTATAGAATAGTGTGTTTACTATGACTGAAACGAGATATAGTTACAGGGGTCTTTAGTGATCAGGAAAGGATTACAAATCCATCTGCAGGGGCTAGTTAAGAGAAGGTCATTTTCAAAGGCACCCAGATCAATCTGCTTTCATATATCCAGCTGATTTAGAAAAAGGCCTCTACTCTCCCTGGTCTTCACTACATATTTATACACCACTGCCCATCTCGAGCTTCCACCACATGTCTTCACACACTTCACAAATTGTACCCTATTCACTATATAGTGCACTACATTTGACCAGAGCCTATAGGGAATAGGGTGCCATTTTGGACAAAGGCGCCCCTCCACTCCCCTGGAAAGCGGTGAATGTGTTTAATGTGACGATTTGATATCATGGCCCCTTGCCTTTTCCCCCGAATGACATTTATACCAACAACAATCAGTGAGCATAAAGTGGGAGTTGAATCGATATGTGTTATGAAGTCACTGAGACTGTATTTTGAATGCCTGTGCTGTAGTAGTGTTAGCTTCAAGGTGAATGTAGCCTGTAAGCTTTCGGCTTGTGATCGCTATCTTTAATAGGAATTTCATCCCGTGGTCACGAGTGCATCCTAGTGCAGAATCTATTTGTCTGTGAGTAATGGGTTTGTGTGTGTGTGTGTGTGTGGGTCTCCATATGTCTTTGTGTGTGTTTGTGTTTCTCTATATGTCTTTGTGTGTGCGTGTCTGTTGGGTGCGTAGACAGTCAGTCCTCTACCCCGGGGTTAGGTTTTGGGGCTATGTCTCCATTCTCCTCCTCTCTCCAGACCCCCAGACATGACCTTCTGTGACCCCTCTGACGCACATCAAATATGGGGTCTTGGATCCCTGCCTCCCCCTGCTTTCCCATGCCTCCATTGCTCTATGGTTTGTAGGATGTGAATAGGAGATGGTTGAAGGGAGGGGGTGGGGTTGCTTTCTAAAATTGTGGTGCATATGCTGGCCTGTGTAATGGCCTGGGGGTCTCTCCCCTGCGAGGACAGAACAAATGAACAATTCATCATCCGCAGCTGTCCTCCCGGACCCAGGTGACTGACTGGCTGACTTACTGAACAAACCCCACCACCACCACAGAAACATGGGTGGCTGGGCTGGGGGTCTCCCCACGACAACGTAGGGATTGGAGGTCTGGGGGGGGCTTCTTATTTTTTTTTTTTTTTTTTAACCTTTATTTAACCAGGCAAGTCAGTTAAGAACACATTCTTATTTTCAATGACGGCCTGGGAACAGTGGGTTAACTGCCTGTTCAGGGGCAGAACGACAGATTTGTACCTTGTCAGCTCGGGGGTTTGAACTCGCAACCTTCCGGTTACTAGTCCAACGCTCTAACCACTAGGCTACGCTGCCGCCCTCTCTAGCATACGAACATATGCTAATTGTTTGCTTGAACTGGAAAGATTACAGGACCCCACCCCATATCTCCCTGGAGCAAGTGGTACCATCAATGGAGGCCTCTCCCGCTTCTCCTGCTCCTCTTCCATCATAAAGGCTTGTACTTACTGCATCTCTTTGATGTTCTATAGCTCACTCTTTCTCTCTGTCTCTATCTCTGAATCAATTTCTTTCTTCCTCACTCTTCCTGTTTCTTTGTCACTCTCTCCTCTATGCCAGATCTGTGTTAATGCACTTCCATTTATAGTCATTATTTGACACAGTTCAGGACCAAAAAATTATATTATGTTATCACGTGTTAGGATTCCACCCTCTGCCTCCTCACAACCCCAGAATCATCACAGAACAAAGTAATCATGAACTCAAAGTACAATAACATTTTCCCAGAGAAAATTTGTAATGACGTCTCATCTTTGACCTGTCAAATCTAATCTCTTTGTTAAATTTTAAGTAATTGTCATTGGGATTGCATAAACACTGCTAGTGAACCAGTGTCACATGAGGATTTCGTACCAAATGGCATCCTATTCTATATTTAGTGCACTACCTTTTACTCGTGCCCTATGGGCCCTGTTCAAAAGTAATGCACTGAATAGGGAATAGGGTGTTTTTTGTGATGCGGATTAATCACAGAATGGAAATGATATCTATTACCTCATCTAGGCCCCCTACCTGAGGCTTTAATAGGTGATAGAGAAAGCTTTTCCTGTCTTCTCCACCGTGATCACACCTCTCCCCACTCCCCCTTCCACACCCCTCTCCACAACCCCGATCCTAACGTATTCTCACTCGCAAATGTGGCATCGACGCCCAAACCGCACCAATGCTTCGCTCCCACCTATGGCGAGCTCCGACACTCTCCATCCCCTCCTCGGAGACAGAAGGGAGGCACAGGTGTGTTGCACAGAGAGGCCTGGGAGAGAGAGAAGAATAGAAAGAAGGGAGGGAAGAGAGGGACGCATGATGAAGAGGGTGAGAGAAAAAGGTGAGGGACCACATTATGGAACCTCTCATTGTTCTCACGTATGTTAATGTGTTGTATAGATATGGCTTATGTTTTATGAGTATGTACAGTATACATACGTGTACAGTATGCCCTACATACGTATTCTGAGTTAGCATACCTTGTGTTTGAGGAATTACACATAGCTTGTGTACAGTAATATAAATACACATAGTTTATACATTTGGATATGCATAACTTACACATTTTTCAAGCTTTTATAAGCTTAGGTTGTCACACTCTGATCTGTTTCAACTGTCTTGGGTCTCCACCGCCCACCAAGTGTCTCCTATTCTTCCACATTATCCACTGTGTATTTATACCTGCGTTTTCTGTTTGTCTGTTGCCAGTTCGTCATGTCTTGTCAGGTCTTTCCAGAGTGTTTCCCGTTTCTCCTGCTTTCAAGTTCGTTTTTCAGTCTCCCGGATCTAACCTTACTGCCTGCCCTGACCCTGAGCCTGCCTGCCGTTCTGTCCCTGTTTAACCCTGCCTTGGATTACGAACCACTGGCTGCCCTCGACCTCCCCTTTACCTGCCCCTGTGACCTGCCCTTTACCTGCCCCTGTGACCTGCCCTTTCCCTGCCCCTGTGACCTGCCCTTTACCTCCCCCTGTGACCTGCCCTTTACCTGCCCCTGTGACCTGCCCTTTACCTGCCCCTGTGACCTGCCCTTTACCTGCCCCTGTGACCTCCCCTTTACCTCCCCCTGTGACCTGCCCTTTACCTGCCCCTGTGACCTGCCCTTTACCTGCCCCTGTGACCTCCCCTTTACCTGCCCCTGTGACCTGCCCTTTACCTCCCCCTGTGACCTGCCCTTTACCTGCCCCTGTGACCTGCCCTTTACCTGCCCCTGTGACCTGCCCTTTACCTGCCCCTGTGACCTCCCCTTTACCTGCCCCTGTGACCTGCCCTTTACCTCCCCCTGTGACCTGCCCTTTACCTGCCCCTGTGACCTGCCCTTTACCTCCCCCTGTGACCTCCCCTTTACCTGCCCCTGTGACCTCCCCTTTACCTCCCCTGTGACCTGCCCTTTACCTGCCCCTGTGACCTGCCCTTTATCCGCCTCCTGTGTCTGCATCTGTGTCATATCCTGAATCGTGATATTGATTATGTTTTCTAAGTTAGAGTTGAGCAGTTTTGTATAACATGTATTTTTCAATATCTATTATTACACAGTAATGTATCATGCCACTGCATGGCCTGCCTGTGTCTGTGTGTGTGTGAGTTCATGCTTGTCTGTCTGTGTGCGTGTGTGTCTGTATGTGTGTGTGAGAGTCTACATGTGTGTGCGTGCATGTTTGTGTATGTATGTGTAGTGTAGAGTACAGTAGTCCACAGTGAGCTAATTCCCACCGTTAATGTGCTGACACCTTTTCACACCATAATGACAAAGCGGAAACAGGTTTCATGTTTCTTGACATTTTTGCAAATGCATTACAAATTCAAAACAGAAATACCTTATTTACATAAGTATTGCTATGAGACTCGAAATTGAGCTCAGGTGCATCCTGTTTCCATTGATCATCCTTGAGATGTTTCTACAAGTTGTTTGGAGCCCACATGTGGTCAAGTCAGTTGATTGGACATGATTTGTAAAGGCACACACCTGTCTATATAAGGTCCCACAGTTGACAGTGCATGTCAGAGCAAAAACCAAGCCATGAGGTCGAAGGAATTGTCCGTAGAGCTCCAAGACTGGATTGTGTCGAGGCACAGATTTGGGGAAGGGTACCAAAACATTTTTGCAGCATTGAAGGTCCCCAAGAACACATGGACCTCCATCATTCTTACATTGAAAAAGTTTGAAACCACCAAGACTCTTCCTAGAGCTGGCCGCCCGGCAAAAACGGAGAAATAGGGAAGAATGGCCATGGTCAGGGAGGTGACATAGAACCCAATGGTCACTCTGACAGACATCAAGGGTTCTTCTGTGGAGATGGGAGAATCTTCCAGAAGGACAACCATCTCTGCAGCTCTCCAATCTGGCCTTTATGGTAGAGTGGCCAGACAGAAGCCCCTCCTCAGTAAAAGGCACATGACAGCCCGCTTGGAGTTTGCCGAAAGGCACCTAAAGACTCTCAGACCATGAGAAACAAGATTCTCTGGACTGATTGAAGTCTTTGGCCTGAATGCTAAGCGTCACGTCTGAAGGAAACCTGGCACCATCCACTGCACTGATGCATGGTGGTGGCAGAATCGTGCTGTGCGGATGTTTTTCAGTGGCAGGGACTGTTAGACTAGTCAGGATAAAGGTAAAGGTGAACAGACCAAAGTACAGTGAGATACTTGATGAAAACCTGCTCCAGAGGGCTCAGGACCTCAGACTAGGCAAAGGTTCACCTTCCAACAGGACAACGACCCTAAGCACACAGCCAAGACAACGCAGGACAAGTCTCTGAATGTCCTTGAGTGGCTCAGCCAGTACCTGGACTTAAACCTGATTGAAAATCTCTGGAGAGACCTGAACATAGCTGTGCAGCATCGCTCCCCATTCAACCTGACAAAGCTTGAGATTATCTAAAGAGAGGAATAAGAGAATCTCCCCAAATGCAAGTGTGCCATGCTTGTAGTGTCTTCCATAATCACTTTGGCAGCGCTGTAATCGCTGCCAAAGGTGCTTCAACAAAGTCCAGAGTAAATGGTCTGAATACTTATGTAAATGTAATATTTCAGTTTTTTCTTTTTTTAAGTAGCAATTTATTTATTTTTTTAACGTTTTTTCTTTGTCATTATGGGGTAATGTGTGCAGATTAATGTGGGAATATTTTTCTTCAAATAAGGCTGTAACTTAACAAAATGTTGAAAAGGTCAAGGGGTCTGAATACTTTCCGAAGGCAATGCATATAATTAAAAGTACAAATATAACTTAATTTTACCAGACCTAGAAAATATAGAAACAAACAAACCCTTTATTATCCACTGTACAATCCCCCTTCCTCACCCACACCCCTACAAAATCCTAGAGACAGTTGAATAGCCCCCCATATACATGCTCCAGTGTGTACCAGCCACAGCAGCACAGCTCTGGGGTCTGTACAATCCGCCCCCTGAATCAAGTGTTTTCTGGTCTTCCACACTGACATTTTTGCTTGGCCCAACAAGTGTATACCTAGGCCCTCCGAGATATATACAGTGCTTTAAGAAAGTATTCACTGCTCTTGACCTATTTCACATTTGGTTGTGTTACAGCCTGAAATCAAAATGGATAACATGAAATACAAATCTCTCCCATCTGCACAAAATACCCCATAATGACAAAGTGAAAATGTATTTTTTGACATTTTTGCAATGCATTGAAAATGAAATACAGAAATATTTAATTGACCTAGCTATTCACACCACTGTTAGAATCACCTTTGGCAGCTCTCTAGGTAAGTCTCTAAGAGCTTTGCAAACCTAAATTGTATAATTTTTCTTTAAGTTAGTTGTGTATTATTGCTAGACTGCCATTTTCAAGTGTTGCCATAGATTTTCAAGCCGATTTAAGTCATAACTGTAACTAGGCCACTCAGGAGCATTCATCGTTGTCTTGGTAAGCAACTCAAATGTATATTTGGTCTTGTGTTTTAGGTTGTTGTCCTGCTGAAAGGTGAATTCATCTCCCAGTGTCTGTTGGAAAGCAGACTGAACAAGGTTTTCCTCTAGAATTTTGCCTATGCTTACCTTAATTCAGTTTATTTTTATCCCCAAAAAACTCCTTCGTCCGTGCCATTGACAAGCATAGGCATAACATGATGCAACCACCACCCTGCTTGAAAATATGAAGAGTGTGTCACGACTTCTGCCGAAGTCGGTTCCTCTCCTTGTTCGGGCAGTGTTCGGCGGTCGACGTCACCGGTCTACTAGCCATCACCGATCCATTTTTCATTTTCCATTTGTTTTGTCTTGTTTTCCCACACACCTGGTTTTCATTCCCTCATTAAGTGTTGTGTATTTAACCTTCTGTTTCCACTCATGTCTTTGTGTGGTATTGTTTGTTGGTAAGTGCTTGTGCACATGTTGACTGGTGCGCGTCAGGTTTTGTACCCAAGTTGTTATTTTCTTGATGCCATTGGTTTTGTAATTAAACTGCTCTGGCTATTACCTAGTTCTGCTCTCCTGGGTCTGACTTCCCTGCCACCAGTTACACACCACTTACAGAGTGGTACTCAGTGATGTCTTGTGTTGGATTTGCCACAAACATAACGCTTTGTATTCAGGACAAAAAGTGAGTTTCTTTGCCACATTTTTGAGTGGAAGGACGCCTGTTTCTTTGTAATGACTATGTGTATTAATATACGATCTAAAGTGTAATTAATAACTCATAGTGATATTCATTGTCTGCTTTTTTTAATTTTACCCATCTGCCAACAGGTGCCCTTCTTTGGAAAACCTCCCTGGTCTTTGTGGTTGAATCTGTGTTTGAAATTCACTGCTCGACCGAGGAACCTTACAATGAACTGTATGTATGGGGTACAGAGATGAGGTAGTCATTCAGAAAGAGAAAGACTTCCCTGCTCCTCTCATCGACCACACTATAGGATCTGTCTCTCAGTCTCTCACTGATCCCACTGCACTGTAACAGCTTATAATGTAACACTTAAAGCCCCAGGATGTGTGTATGTGTGTGTATGTATGTGTGTATGTGTGTGTGTGTTTGTCAGTCATGTTAAAACCCAGGCAGACCGGCTGTTGCTATGTGTTCATCATCTATGCCCTTTTCCCTTGATCTTCCTCTCCTCTCCGTCTCCTTCTCTTGTTTACGTCTCATCGATAAGCGGCCACCACAGATGTGATTTTTTTTCTTCATCTTTCATACTCAAAAGAACATGAGGCCCATTTGACAACATCCTCACTGCCCGGGGCAGCTCCGGGCTATGCATGAAACGGTTTGGCCGGCCAAGCTGAGTGCACGAGCACACAATAATACCCACAGGAGCAGCTTGTCCTGCATGTGAGACCCCGCCCCCGCCAGACAGACAGCCCTCTCTCTCTCTCTCTCTCGCTCTCTCTCTCTCTCTCATTCCATCGCTCTCTTTCTCCCTCGTAGTCCCTCGGTCTGCCAACTGCAGAGGCCTTGTGTGATCAAGGGCAGACTACTGTCTTACCACCCATGGGGTTACATGTAGGTGTTTGTGCCAATACCTGTCAAATCAAATCAAATGTTATTTGTCACGTGATTACTTACAAGATCCTTAACCAACAATGCAGTTTTAATAAAATACCCCCCAAAATAAGAGATAAGAATAACAAATAAAGAGCAGCAGTAAATAACAATAGCGGGGCTATATACAGGGGGTACAGGTACAGAGTCAATGTGTCAATGTGCGGGGGCACCGGGGGCACCGGTGTCGAGGTAGTTGAGGTAATTATGTATATGTAGGTAGAGTTATTAAAGTGACTATGCATAGATAATCACAGAGAGTAGCAGCAGCGTGTGTGTGTGTGTGTGGGGGGGGGGGGATAGTCTGGATAGCCATTTGGTTAGATGTTCAGGAGTCTTATGGCTTGGGGGTAGAAGCTGTTCAGAAGCCTTCTGGACCTGGTGCTCCGGTACTGCTTTCCGTGCGGTAGCAGAGAGAACAGTCTATGACTAGGGTGGCTGGAGTCTGACCATTTTTAGGGCCTTCCTCTGACACAGCCTGGTATAGAGGTCCTGGATGGCAGGAAGCTTGGCCCCGGTGATGTACTGGGCCGTACGCACTACCCTCTGTAATGCCTTGTGGTCAGAGGTCGAGCAGTTGCCATACCAGGCAGTGATACAACCCGTCAGGATGAACTCGATGGTGCTGCTGTTAAACCTTTTGAGGATCTGAGGACCATTGCCAAATCTTTTCAGTCTCCTGAGAGGGAATATGTTTTGGTGTGCCCTCTTCACAACTGCCTTGGTGTGCTTGGACCATGTTAACCTCTAGCGTCGAGCAATCCCGAACCCGGGAGCGTAATTATAGCCTCAAGCTCATTACCATAACGCAACGTTAACTATTCATGAAAATCGCAAATGAAATGAAAGAAATATATTCACTCACAAGCTTAGCCTTTTGTTAACAACACTGTCATCACAGATTTTCAAAATATGCTTTTCAACCATAGCTACACAAGCATTTGTGTAAGAGTATTGATAGCTAGCATAGCATTAAGCCTAGCATTCAGCAGGCAACATTTTCACAAAAACAAGAAAAGCATTCAAATAAAATCATTTATCTTTGAAGAAATGCAGTCTCTACAACGCCAAACTTTTTACCAAATTAACTCCATAATATCGACAGAAACATGGCAAACGTTGTTTAGAATCAATCCTCAAGGTGTTTTTCACATATCTATTCGATGATAAATCATTCGTGGCAGCTGTGTTTCTCCTCGAAGCAAACGAAAAATACACTCAGCTGGAGGTTACGCAAAGTGGACACCAAGCGGCCACCTGGTAGATGTAGTCTCTTAAGGTCAATCTTCCAATGATTTGCCTACAAATACGTCACAATGCTGTCGACAGCATTGGAAACATCAGAGTGTTTTCTTTCCAAAGCTGTCAATTACATGCATAGTCGAGCATATTTTCGTGACAAAATATCTTGTTTAAAACGGGAACATTTATTTATCCATAAATTAAAAGAGTGCCCCCTATATCCAAGAAGTTCATTTGTTGGTGATGTGAACACCAAGGAACTTGAAGCTCTCAACCTGCTCCACTGCAGCCCCATCGATGAGAATGGGGTCGTGCTCGGTCCTCCTTTTCCTGTAGTCCACAATCATCTCCTTTGTCTTCATCACGTTGAGGGAGAAGTTGTTGTCCTTGCACAAAATGGTCAGGTCTCTGACCTCCTCCCTATAGGCTGTCTCATCGTTGTCAGTGATCAGGCCTACCACTGTTGTGTCATCAGCAAACTTAATGATGGTGTTGAAGTTGTGCCCGGCCGTGCAGTCATGAGTGAACAGGGAGGGGACTGAGCACGTACCCCTGAGGGGATCCCGTGTTGAGGATCAGCGTGGTGGATGTGTTGTTACCTACCCTTGCCACCTGGGGGCGGCCCGTCAGGAAGTCTAGGATCCAGTTGCAGAGGGAGATGTTAAGTCCCAGGGTCCTTAGATTATTGATGAGCTTTGAGGACACTATGATGTTGAACGCTGAGCTGTAGTCAATGAATGGCATTCTCACATAGGTGTTCCTTTTGTCCATGTGGAAAAGGGCATCGTGGAGAGCAATAGAGATTGCATCATCTGTGGATCTGTTGGTGCTGTATGCAAATTGGAGTTGGTCTAGAGATTATCGGATGATGGTGCCACGGGTCGGTAGTCATTTAGACAGGTTAACTTAGTGTTCTTGGGCACAGGGACTATGGTGGTCTGCTTCAAACATGTTGGTATTACAGACTCAGACAGGGAGAGGTTGAAAATGTCAGGGAAGACTCTTGCCAGTTGGTCAGCGCATGCTCGGAGTACGCGTCCTGGTAATCCGTCTGGCCCAGTGGCCTTGTGAAATTTGACCTGTTTAACCTCTCTGGGGTAGGCGGGACGCTTGCATCCCACATGGCCAAAAGCCAGGGAAAATGTAGAGTGCCAAATTCAAATACATTTCTATAAAAATCTAAATTTCATTAAATTACACATGCGAGATAGCAAATTAAAGCTACTTCCAGCCAACAAGTCAGATTTCAAGGCTTTTCGGAGAAAGCATAAGATGCTACTATCTGATGATAGCACAATGAGAGTAGCATATTTCAACTCTGCAGGCGCAACAAAAAAACGCAGAAATAAAATATAAATCATGCCTTACCTTTGACAAGCTTCTTTTGTTGGCACTCCAATATGTCCCATAAACATCACAAATGGTCCTTTTGTTCGATTATTTCCGTACATATATATCCATAATGTCAATTTTTTAGGCGCGTTTGATCCAGAAAAACACAGCTTTCAACTTATGCAACGTCGCTACAAAATATCTCAAAAGTTTCCTGTAAACTTTGCCAAAACATTTCAAACTACTTGTGTAATACAACTTTAGGTATTTCTAAACGTATTTAATCGATCAAATTGAAGACGGGATGATCTGTGTTCAATACAGGAGCAAAACAAACTGACTCTACTTTTCTGGTTACGCGCCTCTATCAAAAGGTACACATGAAGTGACATTCGTTCTGAGCTATTGTACTGCTTCATTACACAAAGGAAAAACCTCAATCAATTTCTACGAACTGGTGACATCCAGTGGAAGCGCTAGGAACTGCAGGAAAGTCGATTGGAATTCTGGATTCCCCATGAAAACATATTGAAAAGACAGTGACTTCCAAAAAGAAATCGAAATGGTGTGTCCTCGGGGTTTCGCCTGTTAAATAAGTTATGTTATACTCACAGACATGATTCAAACAGTTTTAGAAACTTCAGAGTGTTCTCTATCCAATACTAATAATAATATGCATATATTAGGATCTGGGACAGAGTATGATGCAGTTCAGTTTGGGCACGCTATTTATCCAAAAGTGAAAATGCTGCCCCCTACCCCAAACAGGTAAAAGGTCTTACTCACATCGGCTGCGGAGAACGTGATCACACAGTCGTCCGGAACAGCTGATGCTCAGCGTGTGTGTGTTTGGGTGTATGTGTGTGTGTGCATGTGCCCGGGTGTGTGTGGCTTTACTGGCATGTTTGTCTGTCTCTCTGTGTGTGTGTGTGTGTGTGTGTGTGTGTGTGTGTGTGTGTGTGTGTGTGTGTGTGTGTAGTTGAGTGACAGCTCTGTGACCATTTTGTGTTCAGACAGACGGCCAAATGCAGCTTTTGCATCACAACAGGCCACCTTGCTGCTGTCGCTGCCTTGGCACAATTATCTTGTGGTTGTTTCGTGTCGAGCAGAGCATACAGTAGCTGCTGTCTGCCGGACACTGAGATGTGGTCAGCGAGCCCCATCCGGGCTGTCTGGAATCAGAGACACAGCCTGGTGCTTTCTGCCCATGGAAAGCTGTATCATATGTAACATACAATAGTTTATTCACTGTCTATGTGTAATGCAGCTCTAGCCTACTATGCTGTATTAATTTTAGCGCCTCCAAGTCCTCTTCACTGCCTTTGTGTATATGTCCAGCTGTGGATCTATTCCTATACGTTACCATACTAGAGTACACATGATCTCTTGCCAGGTCTTTTTCTCGACTAATGTTAACACCAGGGTCCAAAACATAATATTCTAGACTAATAATAACCACAGGGGACAAAACCACATTTTCTAGACAAATATTAACCCCACGGTCCAAAACATATTCTAGACTAATATTAAAACCAGGGTCTAAAACATAATTTCCTTGACTAATGTCCTTGACAAACTGGAAGTCTTCCGACGAGCTTGGAAAGACAGTACCGTGCAGTATCTAGGAGCCCTTACTGCTGCTCCATCATCCTATTTTTCCAACTTCATTGAGGAAAAAAAGAACAATCCTAAAAGCTAACTAAAAGGCAGCATTCCCCAAGTGAGGATGGCTTTCACTTCAGCAGTAATAAATTCATGAACTTCTTTGAGGAAAAGATCATGATTATTAGAAAGCAAACTACGGACTCCTCTTTAAATCTGCGTATTCCTTCAAAGCTCAGTTGTCCTGAGTCTGCACAACTCTGCCAGGACCTAGGATCAAGAGAGACACTCAAGTGTTTTAGTACTATATCTCTTGACACAATGATGAAAATAATCACGGCCTCTAAACCTTCAAGCTGCATACTGGACCCTATTCCAACTAAACTACTGAAAGAGCTGCTTCCTGTGCTTGACCCTCCTATGTTGAACATAATAAACGGATATCTATCCACCGGATGTGTACCAAGCTCACTAAAAGTGGCAGTAATAAAGCCTCTCTTGAAAAAGCCAAACCGTGACCGAGGAAATATAAAAAACTATCGGCCTATATCGACTCTTACATTCCTCTCAACATTTTTAGAAAAGGCTGTTGCGCAGCAACTCACTGCCTTCCTGAAGACAAACAATGTATACGAAATGCTTCAGTCTGGTTTTAGACCCCAATCGTAGCACTGAGACTGCACTTGTGAAGGTGGTAAATTACCTTTTAATGGCATCAGACCGAGGCTCGGCATCTGTCCTCGTGCTCCTAGACCTTAGTGCTGCTTTTGATACCATCGATCACCACATTCTTTTGGAGAGATTGGAAACCCAAATTGGTCTACATGGACAAGTTCTGGCCTGGTTTAGATCTTATCTGTCGGAAAGATATCAATTTGTCTCTGTGAATGGTTTGTCCTCTAACAAATCAACTGTAAATTTCGGTGTTCCTCAAGGTTCCGTTTTAGGACCACTATTGTTTTCACTATATATTTTACCTCTTGGGGATGTCATTCGAAAACATAATGTTAACTTTCACTGCTATGCGGATGACACACAGCTGTACATTTCAATGAAACATGGTGAAGCCCCAAAATTGCCCTCGCTAGAAGCCTGTGTTTCAGACATAAGGAAGTGGATGGCTGCAAACTTTCTACTTTTAAACTAGGACAAAACAGAGATGCTTGTTCTCGTTCCCAAGAAACAAAGAGATCTTCTGTTGAATCTGACAATTAATCTTAATGGTTGTACAGTCGTCTCAAATAAAACTGTGAAGGACCTCGGCGTTACTCTGGACCCTGATCTCTATTTTGATGAACATTTCAAGACTGTTTCAAGAACAGGACAAGGACTGTTTCAAGGCTGCTTTTTTCCATCTACGTAACATTGCAAAAATCAGAAACTTTCCGTAAAAAAATGATGCAGGAAAATTAATCCATGCTTTTGTCACTTCTAGGTTAGACTTCCTGTCTCTGCCTGGCCGGTTCCCCTCTCTCCACTGGGATTCTCTGCCTCTAACCCTATTACAGAGGCTGAGTCACTGGCTTACTGGTGCTCTGTCATGCCGTCCCTGGGAGGGGTGCGCGTCACTTGAGTGGGTTGAGTCACTGATGTGATCTTCCTGTCTGGGTTGGCGCCCCCCCTTGGGTTGTGCCGTGGTGGAGATCTTTGTGGCCTATACTCAGGCTTGTCTCAGGATGGTAAGTTGGTGGTTGAAGATATCCCTCTAGTGGTGTGGGGGCTGTGCTTTGGCAAAGTGGGTGGGGTTATATCCTTCCTGTTTGGCCCTGTCCGGGGGTATCATCGGATGGGGCCACAGTGTCTCCTGACCCCTCTTGTCTCAGCCTCCAGTATTTATGCTGCAGTAGTTTATGTGTCGGGGGGCTAGGGTCAGTTTGTTATATCTGGAGTACTTCTCCTGTCTTATCCGGTGTTCTGTGTGAATTTAAGTATGCTCTCTCTAATTCTCTCTTTCTCTCTTTCTTTCTCTCTCTCGGAGGACCTGAGCCCTAGGACCATGCCTCAGGACTACCTGGCATGTTGACTCCTTGCTGTCCCCAGTCCACCTGGCCGTGCTGCTGCTCCAGTTTCGACTGTTCTGCCTGCGGCTATGGAATCCTAACTTGTTCAACGGACGTGCTACCTGTCCCAGACCTATTATTGGTCGATGCTGGTCATTTATGAACATTTGAACATCTTGGCCAGGTTCTGTTATAATCTCCACCCGGCACAGCGAGAAGAGGACTGGCCACCCCTCTTAGGGTGGCAGGCTAGCCTAGTGTTTAGAGCGTTGGATTAGTAACCGAAAGGTTGCAAGTTCAAATCCCCAAGCTGACAAGGTAAAAATCTGTTGTTCTGCCCCTGAACAGGCAGTTAACCCACTGTTCCTAGGTCGTCATTGAAAATAAGATTTTTTTCTGAACTGACTTGCCTAAATAAATAAAGTTTAAAAAAATGTTTTAAATATCCTGGTTTCTTCCTAGGTTTTTGCCTTTCTAGGGAGTCAACACCTGCATTGCTTGCTGTTTGGGGTTTTAGGCTGGGTTTCTGTACAGCACTTTGAGATATCAGCTGATGTACGAAGGGCTATATAAATACATTTGATTTGATTTGAATCATGTTAACACCAGGGTTCCAAAACATCATTTTCTAGCCTTGCCTGGCTAAATTTGTCAGGTACTCTAAAGAATAGTAACGGTACAAACACATCTTTGCTACATGTTTTCCTGTTCTGAGACATTCTATATAATAAAGACTGCCGTCTTGAGCCACAGCGGGACTTGTTGTGTGGAAGGCAGAGCTTTGTTCTGGAATGATTTGTGTTCCATTCTCAGAGTTCCATCGGCTGCCAAGGTATTTACTTTGAAGGTCACCTGCACGGCGGCTGGACAACTCTGAATGTGACAGAGCATCTGCATGTTTGGTCTATGTGGGTGTGGGGGATAGCATAGAGTAAACTGTTTTTTAGTTGCTGTTGGTCTGCTATTTTTGTCAGTTGTTTGACATAGGACATGGGAACATATGCCAAGGTCTTGGAGAGACTGTTGTATACACAGAAGTGCAAAGAGATTTGTGAACAAAAGCTAACTGGGCGTAAACGTGAAGGTTAACCCTTGTGTCGTATTCTGGTCTGTTGGGTGATACATTTAATTTTTTTTTCAACCCTGAGGCTTTGCTCATTTTCTTGTAAAAAACACATTTTTATGGAGTTTACACTGTGCACCCCCCTACACATTTATATTACACATGTGGTGTTCGGGACCCGAGGGTAATGAAAGTGTGGAAAACTGTGTGTGTATTTGAAAACAAGTAAAAATGAAACAAAAAGGTTTGCTGTGTGCCTTCACTCTGTATTCCTCCTCACTGGCCCTGCTGTTTCAACACAGCACCAAGAACCTGTATGTCTCCCTGCTTGTCTCCCTGTCTCCTGCTTTTCTTACGCAATTTACCCTTTGTAGTGTGTGAAACTGCACAATGTTAGTACAATACATCATTTCGATACATTACTTTGATACATTGTAGAAAATGCTGTATTTTCCCACACTCTACCCCAGCCAGGTGCAAATTGGGAGGGACACAACAATGTGTGGCTCCTTACCACAATCAATCAGTATGGCAAATATCATTTTTGCTCAGAGGGCATTTTTGCAGAGAGAGTAGCTAGTGTGGAAGGACTGTCTTCCATTTTGGAAGATGAATAATTTTCAGAATATGAGGATCATGTCTCTGTCAATTCAGAGTCTGACAGTGAGTTGGAAGAAGAGGATGAGATTGACCCTCAGCCAGCCCCAGGACCAGCCCGTCAGCAACCAGCTCATCAGCAGCCTGCAGGAGGAGAAATATGGGTGTCAAAAAATTGTGAAATTGAATGATCTTCTTGCCCAGAGAATGAGCCACCCCGCCTGGCTGCCAATGTGATACGGATGCAACCAGGGCCGATGCGGATGGTGGTTAGTCGTGTGAGGACATAAAGCCTTCTTTTGAACTGTTCATCCCAGACACCACCCAGAAAGTAATTCTGCACTAATTTGGAGGGAAGGCATGTTTTTGGAGAGAGATGGAAGGAGATGGACAAAACGAATTTACTTGCATACTTTGGTGTTCTTATCCTTGCTGGTGTTTTCAGATCCAACGGGGAATCCACAGAATCGAAATTGATGGGAAGATGGATGGAGCCAAATACAGGACCATTCTGGAAGAAAACCTGATGGAGTCTGCAAAAGACCTGAGACTGGGACGGAGATTTGTCTTCCAACAAGACAATGATCCAAAACATAAAGCAAAATCTACAATGGAATGGTTCAAAAATAAACATATCCAGGTGTTAGAATGGCCAAGTCAAAGTCCAGACCTGAATCCAATCGAGAATCTGTGGAAAGAACTGAAAACTGCTGTTCACAAATGCTCTCCATCCAACCTCACTGAGCTCGAGCTGTTTTGCAAGGAGGAATGGGAAAAAATTTCAGTCTCTCGATGTGCAAAACTGATAGAGACATACCCCAAGCGACTTACAGCTGTAATCGCAGCAAAAGGTGGCGCTACAAAGTATTAACTTAAGGGGGCTGAATAATTTAGCACACCCAATTTTTCAGTTTTTGATTTGTTAAAAAAGTTTGAAATATCCAATAAATGTCGTTCCACTTCATGCTTGTGGAACATTCACATTCTTTTGGAGAGATTGGAAACCCAAATTGGTCTACACGGACATGTTCTGGCCTGGTTTAGATCTTATCTGTCGGAAAGATATCAGTTTGTCTCTGTGAATGGTTTGTCCTCTGACAAATCAACTGTAAATTTCGGTGTTCCTCAAGGTTCCGTTTTAGGACCACTATTGTTTTCACTATATATTTTACCTCTTGGGGATGTTATTCGAAAACATAATGTAAACTTTCACTGCTATGCGGATGACACACAGCTGTACATTTCAATGAAACATGGTGAAGCCCCAAAATTGCCCTCGCTAGAAGCATGTGTTTCAGACATAAGGAAGTGGACGGCTGCAAACTTTCTACTATTAATCTCGGACAAAACAGAGATGCTTGTTCTAGGTCCCAAGAAACAAAGAGATCTTCTGTTGAATCTGACAATTAATCTTAATGGTTGTACAGTCGTCTCAAATAAAACTGTGAAGGACCTCGGCATTACTCTGGACCCTGATCTCTCTTTTGAAGAACATATCAAGACCATTTTGAGGACAGCTTTTTTCCATCTACGTAACATTGCAAAAATCAGAAACTTTCTGTCCAAAAATGATGCAGAAAAATTAATCCATGCTTTTGTCACTTCTAGGTTAGACTACTGCAATGCTCTATTTTCCGGCTACCCGGATAAAGCACTAAATAAACTTCAGTTAGTGCTAAATACGGCTGCTAGAATCCTGACTAGAACCAAAAAATTTGATCATATTACTCCAGTGCTAGCCTCTCTACACTGGCTTCCTGTCAAAGCAAGGGATGATTTCAAGGTTTTACTGCTAACCTACAAAGCATTACATGGGCTTGCTCCTACCTATCTCTCTGATTTGGTCCTGCCGTACATACCTACACGTACGCTACGGTCACAAGACGCAGGCCTCCTAATTGTCCCTAGAATTTCTAAGCAAGCAGCTGGAGGCAGGGCTTTCTCCTATAGAGCTCCATTGTTATGGAACAGTCTGCCTACCCATGACAGAGACGCAAACTCGGTCTCAACCTTTAAGTCTTTACTGAAGACTCATCTCTTCAGTGGGTCATATGATTGAGTGTAGTCTGGCCCAGGAGTGGGAAGGTGAACGGAAAGGATCTGGAGCAACGAACCGCCCTTGCTGTCTCTGCCTGGCCGGTTCCCCTCTTTCCACTGGGATTCTCTGCATCTAACCCTATTACAGGGGCTGAGTCACTGGCTTGCTGGGGCTCTCTCATGCCGTCCCTGGAGGGGGTGCGTCACCTGAGTGGGTTGATTCACTGTTGTGGTCATCCTGTCTGGGTTGGCGCCCACCCCTTGGGTTGTGCCGTGGCGGAGATCTTTGTGGGCTATACTCAGCCTTGTCTCAGGATGGTAAGTTGGTGGTTGAAGATATCCCTCTAGTGGTGTGGGGGCTGTGCTTTGGCAAAGTGGGTGGGGTTATATCCTTCCTGTTTGGCCCTGTCCGGGGGTGTCCTCGGATGGGGCCACAGTGTCTCCTGACCCCTCCTGTCTCAGCCTCCAGTATTTAAGCTGCAGTAGTTTATGTGTCGGGGGGCTGGGGTCAGTTTGTTATATCTGGAGTACTTCTCCTGTCCTATTCGGTGTCCTGTGTGAATCTAAGTGTGCGTTCTCTAATTCTCTCCTTCTCTCTTTCTTTCTCTCTCTTGGAGGCCCTGAGCCCTAGGACCATGCCCCAGGACTACCTGACATGATGACTCCTTGCTGTCCCCAGTCCACCTGGCCATGCTGCTGTTCCAGTTTCAACTGACCTGAGCCCTAGGACCATGCCCCAGGACTACCTGACTTGATGACTCCTTGCTGTCCCCAGTCCACCTGGCCATGCTGCTGCTCCAGTTTCAACTTCCACCTGACTGTGCTGCTGCTCCAGTTTCAACTGTTCTGCCTTATTATTATTCGACCATGCTGGTCATTTATGAACATTTGAACATCTTGGCCATGTTCTGTTATAATCTCCACCCGGCACAGCCAGAAAAGGACTGGCCACCCCACATAGCCTGGTTCCTCTCTAGGTTTCTTCCTAGGTATTGGCCTTTCTAGGGAGTTTTTCCTAGCCACCGTGCTTCTACACCTGCATTGCTTGCTGTTTGGGGTTTTAGGCTGGGTTTCTGTACAGCACTTTGAGATATCAGCTGATGTACGAAGGGCTATATAAATACATTTGATTTGATTTGATTTGATTTGTGTCCCACTTGTTGTTGATTCTTCACAAAAAAATACAGTTTTATATTTTTATGTTTGAAGCCTGAAATGTGGCAAAAGGTCGCAAAGTTCAAGGGGGACGAATACTTTCGCAAGGCACTGTATATCCCTATATCCCTCCCTCTATATATCCCTCTATCCCACCCTCTATATATCCCTATATCCCTCCCTCTATATATCCCTATATCCCTCCCTCTATATATCCCTATATCCCTCCCTCTATATATCCCTATATCCCTCCATCTATATATCCCTATATCCCTCCCTCTATATATCCCTATATCCCTCCCTCTATATATCCCTATATCCCTCCCTCTATATATCCCTATATCCCTCCCTCTATATATCCCTATATCCCTCCCTCTATATATCCCTATATCCCTCCATCTATATATGCCTATATCCCTCCCTCTATTTATCCCACATCCCTCCCTCTATTTATGCCTATATCCCTCCCTCTATTTATCCCTATATCCCTCCCTCTATATATCCCTATATCCCTCACTCTATATCACCATATCCCTACATGTATATCCTCAGATTCCTCCCTGTATATCAACACATACCTCTCTCTATATCCTCCATCCTTCCATCTATATCCCTCCATTCCTCCCTCTATATATCCCTCCATCTCTCATCCATCCCTCTCTATATCCCTCTATCTCTCCCTCTTTATAGCCCTATGTATATGTCTGCTTCCCTCCCTCTATATCCCTCTGTCCCTCCCTCTATATATCCCTCCATCCCTCCCTCTGTAGCCCTCCATCCTTCCCTCTGTATATCTCTCCATCCCTCTCTCTATATCCCTCCATCCTTCCTTCCATTCATATCTCTCCATCCCTCCCACTATATACCTCCATTCCTCCCATTATCACACTCTTTCCATCCTCCTGTTCTGTCCCGTCCTGTGGGAGGAGTGTTGTTTACCATGTAAGAGTGTAATAATATTTCTGAGCTTAGCCAGGCTAGGCCCCAGTCCCCCAGAGGAAGAGTCCATTAAAAAAGTAACAATGGAATAATTAGACCTGGGCTCTATGGAGCCGGCTGAGGGGAGGATCCAGCATCCAGGTCTGGTCAAAGGGGAGGCATCATCTGACTAAGGCCCAAATACAGGCACAGGTCTGTAGGATGCAGGCCCAGGCTGCAACACAGGCCAGATAATTCCTAGGCCCCACGTACAAGATTATGAGTTACTGTATGTATCCCTGTTTTTGTGAACACGTTCAACAGCTTCAGATGATGGGGAGATTGTTCACCTCCTTCTCTTCCTCTCTCTTTGGTTCCCTTTATTCCTATCCCTCTCTCCCTCCTTCTATCCTTTTCTTTCTTCCTCCTTTCCATCCTTTTCCTTCTCCCCTTCTCTCTCGCTCCCTCTCTCCTCCTCTATCTCTCCCTATCTCTCATTCCTTAGTGACCACCTGCTGAGTGTGTGGCTGGCCTTTCTGGTGTCTGCCTGGCCACAGCACGCCAAAGACACACACGCATTCCAGCCCCACAACCCCACTATGGCTAGAGGATCTAAGGCCAGTTTGAAGTTGCCATGCCGGTAATCTATAAAGGGAATGAGGAGATGCGAGGAGAGGAGAGGTGGAGGGGAGGAGGGAGGAGGGAGGAGAGGAGAGGTGGAGGGGAGGAGGGAGGAGGGAGGAGAGGGGGTGCTGGCACAAAGAGAAGATTTCCTTATGAAGGAAGAATACCTGGAACAGAGCCACTAATCTTTGGCTAAGGAGTTTGTAACCCGACGAGCGGCGAGGAGCTGGTGAGTTGTTGGCATTAGGAAGGCCTCAGCTCTACAGTACAATAGGCCTGTCTTTCCTCAAGACGGAGGCTGTGTTTTCAAGTGAGGTTTGCTGAGCTCTGTGGAGGAGACGTGCAGACCGGCTGTTGTGTCAAGACTTCACACACACAAGTAAACACACACACACAAGTAAACACACACACACACATACACACACACACACACACACGTCCTCCATCCTCATCACATGGCCTAAGGCTACCTCACCTGTCCCTTCACACACACACACACACACACACACACACTACCCATGCCAACAACATCTACTGCATCATTGTGCTTTCATACAGACACACACACATGCCACTACACTGTGTTACTCCACTGAACTAAAGGCCTAGGCATTCACTCAGGGAGCTAATGCAAGTCTTATGGTCCCAGGCGAACGTGGTTAACCGTATCAGGTATCTATATAGCATGTTTCACCGAACTACATCTGTACATTTGCATAAAAATGTGCATCAGCGCATTGTTTTACTGTGAGGTGTAACTGTTTTGGGCAATGTGTCTCTGGGAGGTAGATCAGGGCCTCAACACTGCCTCCAATCACCACCCTGTCTTTCAATAAGACAGAATCAGATCAGGCATCTTCTCTCCTCTGCTCCTCTCTGCTCCTTTTCTCTTCTGCTCCTCTCCTCTGTTCCTCTCCTCTCCTCCTCTCTTCTCCTCTCCTCTGCCCCTCTCCTCCTCTGCTCCTCTCCTCCTCTCCTCTGCTTTCCTCTTCTCCTTTCCTCTGCTCCTCTCCTCCTCCGCTCCTCTGCTCCTCTCCTCCTCTCCTCCTCTCCTCTGCTTTCTTCTTCTCCTCTCCTCTTCTACCCCCACCTCCTGTCCTCTGCTCTATTATCCTCCTCTCCTCTCCTCTCCTCTCCTCTCCTCTCCTCTCCTCTCCTCTCCTCTCCTCTCCTCTCCTCTCCTCTCCTCTCCTCTCCTCTCCTTTCCTCTCCTCTCCTCTCCTCTGCTCTCCTCTCCTCTCCTCTCCTCTCCTCTCCTCTCCTCTCCTCTCCTCTCCTCTCCTCTACTCTACTCTACTCTCCTCTACTCTACTCTACTCTACTCTACTCTACTCTCCTCTCCTCTACTCTCTTCTGCTCCTCCTCTCATCTCCTCCTCTCCTCCTCTGCTCCTCTCCTCTCCTGCTCTGCTGCTCCTGTCGTCTCCTCCTCCTCCTTCTCTCCTCTGATTCTCTGATCCTCCTCTCCTCTTCTCTCCTCTCCTCTCCTCTCCTCTCCTCTCCTCTCCTCTCCTCTCCTCTCCTCTCCTCTCCTCTCCTCTCCTCTCCTCTCCTCTCCTCTCCTCTCCTCTCCTCTCCTCTCCTCTCCTCTCCTCTCCTCTCCTCTCCTCTCCTCTGCACCTCTCTTCTCCTCCTCTCCACACCTCTGGTACTCTCCTCCTCTGTTCCTCTCCACTGCTCATCACCTCTGCTCATCTCCTCTGCTCATCTCCACTACTCATTTCTTCTGCTCATCTCCTCTGCTCCTCTCCTCTGCTCCTCCAATCAGCTCTCCTCTGCTCCTCTCCTCTGCTCTCCTGTCTCAGAATTTTCAGCATCAGACCCAGGGGTTGTTTCCCTGGTCCTACGTTGTTCTCCCTGTCATTCTCCCCTCGGACGCCTGGAGGATCAGACAGCTCTCCCGACTACAGGGGCCTCAAAATGAGAATGCATCACGCCTATAACTGACAGGCCAGTGTGGAGAGAGGAGGGATAGAGAGAAAGGGAGAGAAAAAGGGTGAGAGGTTGGGGTAAGGGAAGGAGAGTGGATGAGAGAGAGAGAGAAGTTTAGAGGGCACCTGGAGTTATCTATGGGTAACACACTTGTAGCGCTGATCTGTCTCCTTACCCATTTGTCTAGTCTACACCACTGGATTGGGAAATGTAGATTAGCCTGTCTGGCGTGGAATGTAAGGAGTACCAATGGTAGAATGTAAGTGGGAGAGATGCAACTCCTGTGATGTTATAATAGAGGAAAGGGAGGGAGGGAGAAAAATATACAATTCATACAAAAAAATGCAGAAATAAGATAATTCAATCTGTGTGATTTTGCACAAAAACAGTGGAGACAGTGATCCTCTAAAACACTTTAGGGTTTGTCAGGAGAACAAAGGAGAAGGGATACTCCTAATCCCTGCAATATAAATGTCTAAAATATTGTTAATAAGCTGCTGAGAGAGAGAGAGTGCCCGAGACCACATGGGGATGAAAAGGCTGCCTACATGAAGGTACCTGCCAGGGCCTGCCTGACAGGGCCCCAGCTAACGAATGAGTAGAAAGCCACTCCAATCAATCACACAGGATTTATCTGTGCCCTGAGTAGAGGTGAGGTCTGGTATGGGGTGACCACGACTGTCAGGCTCACCCGAGTTACAGCCAAGAAACTGTCGTAGCATTTCAATGAGCGGCGTATTAATGGGAAAGACTGCATGCTCCTGCTCATTCTCCGGGTGGGGGGCAGGCATACAGGAGAAGGAGTGACAGTGTGTGTCTGTCTGTGTGTGTGTGTGTGTGTGTGTGTGTGTGTGTGTGTGTGTGTGTGTGTGTGTGTGTGTGTGTGTGTGTGTGTGTGTGTGTGTGTGTGTGTGTGTGTGTGTGTGTGTGTGTGTGTGTGTGTGTGTGTGTGTCATACACAAATAGCAAAAGGCTAATTTTGAGGTGAGGTAGAGTGTAGCACAGTGATCTAATGAATGGAGTATGTAATAGTTCATCAGTGTCCAGCAGGATTACGACGAACGTCCGTTCCAGCTCATAGACTAATAATGAAAACCCTTTCATGAGACCTGAAATTACACTGATGGTTGGAATGACCAGTGACAGCCTGGATTGCTCTCTCTTTTTGTGGAAGAAAAAATAAGAAATTGAACATTTGTGGGTAAAACGGGAGCTGGTTCATTCAGAGATAATTCTCCTTTTCAGACAGTAGCTGCTCTGTTCTGTTCCAGCCTGGAAGTGTACATCCCCAATGGCACCCTATTGCCAACACAGAGCATAACTTTTTATAAGAAACCGATAGGCCCTGGTCAAAAGTAGTACACTATATAGGGTGCCATTTGGGACACAGACCAAGGAAGTTCACATGAGGTTCTAACTCAACTCCCCAACCAATGAGAAATCTCTACTTGTGTCAGGTGGCCTCTATCCAGCCCTGAATCTTTCGTTTTGATTGGCTGCCAGGGCCTAGACTGGGGTCAATGTGCTGTTGACTCTTGATATATTAAATAGCTTGGGACCGTTGAAAGCATGTAGACTTCTGGAGCTATTACAAATATTTTGTTTATCATGTGTTTATTTACACTGAACAAAAATATAAATGCAACATGTAATCACACCAGCCCAGGAGTGCCAAGAGTGTGTAAAGCTGTCATCAAGGCAAAGGGTGACTACTTTGAAGAATTTGAAATAGGAAACGTATTCTGATTTGTTTAACACTTTTTTGGTTCCTACATGACTTATTTCATTGTTTTGATGTCTTCATTATGATTTATACAATGTAGAAAATAGTCAAATAAAGAAAAACCCTTGAATGAGTAGGTGTGTCCAAACCCTTGAATGAGTAGGTGTGTCCAAACCCTTGAATGAGTAGGTGTGCCCAAACTCTTGAATGAGTAGGTGTGCCCAAACCCTTGAATGAGTAGGTGTGTCCAAACCCCTTGAATGAGTAGGTGTGCTCAAACTCTTGAATGAGTAGGTGTGCCCAAACCCTTGAATGAGTAGGTGTGTCCAAACCCTTGAATGAGTAGGTGTGCCCAAACTCTTGAATGAGTAGGTGTGCCCAAACTCTTGAATGAGTAGGTGTGTCCAAACCCTTGAATGAGTAGGTGTGCCCAAACTCTTGAATGAGTAGGTGTGTCCAAACTCTTGAATGAGTAGGTGTGCCAAACTCTTGAATGAGTAGGTGTGTCCAAACTCTTGAATGAGTAGGTGTGCCCAAACTCTTGAATGAGTAGGTGTGTCCAAACTCTTGAATGAGTAGGTGTGTCCAAACTCTTGAATGAGTAGGTGTGTCCAAACTCTTGAATGAGTAGGTGTGTCCAAACCCTTGAATGAGTAGGTGTGTCCAAACTCTTGAATGAGTAGGTGTGTCCAAACCCTTGAATGAGTAGGTGTGTCCAAACTCTTGAATGAGTAGGTGTGTCCAAACTCTTGAATGAGTAGGTGTGTCCAAACCCTTGAATGAGTAGGTGTGTCCAAACTCTTGAATGAGTAGGTGTGTCCAAACTCTTGAATGAGTAGGTATGTCCAAACTCTTGAATGAGTAGGTGTGTCCAAACCCTTGAATGAGTAGGTGTGTCCAAACTCTTGAATGAGTAGGTGTGTCCAAACTCTTGAATGAGTAGGTATGTCCAAACCCTTGAATGAGTAGGTGTGTCCAAACTCTTGAATGAGTAGGTGTGTCCAAACTCTTGAATGAGTAGGTGTGTCCAAACTCTTGAATGAGTAGGTGTGTCCAAACCCTTGAATGAGTAGGTGTGTCCAAACTCTTGAATGAGTAGGTGTGTCCAAACTCTTGAATGAGTAGGTGTGTCCAAACTCTTGAATGAGTAGGTGTGTCCAAACCCTTTAATGAGTAGGTGTGTCCAAACTCTTGAATGAGTAGGTGTGTCCAAACTCTTGAATGAGTAGGTGTGTCCAAACCCTTGAATGAGTAGGTGTGTCCAAACTCTTGAATGAGTAGGTGTGTCCAAACTCTTGAATGAGTAGGTGTGTCCAAACTCTTGAATGGTACTGTAGATTAGGGCCTAATGAATTCATTCCAATTGACAGATTTCCTTATATGAACTGTAACTCAATAAAATATTTGAAACTGATGCATGTTGCGTTTCTATTTGTGTTCAGTATAGTTTGCTTATAAAACATATAGCGGGCACGGTGAACTGCACTTAGCCAGTGTGCACTTGGCAGGCGTTGACTGCACATCAAAACTAACCCCCTTAAATGTAGATCGCAACATTAGTCCCACAGGTGCCAGATCTAGCTGTGCGAGAGACTGCATCCACTACTTTTGATCAAAAGTAGTGCACTATATATGGAATAGGGTGAAATTTGGGACGCATTCCATGACTGCTGCCTCCTGCCTGCGTCCCCCTGCATCGGCATGTGTCCTTAGCCAAATGACTCGTTCAAACAGAATCTGTCCTCTTGATCAAAGCCACATCCATCATCCATCCATCCCACTGGTCAAAAGACAGCTGCCCAAATAAACCAGTGGATACATATTCTGTTACATGCTGACCCATACACTGATTAGCAAACACTTTTCCTCTTCAAATGTCCTCTTCAGCATCTCTCTGGGCTGAGGCTGACAGCATTAAAGAGAATGCGCAGTAGTGGAGATGTCCGTCTCTGATCTAAAAGACCTTGCAGAATTGCTTTTGGTCTCAGAGACTGCATACTTAATGTTACCCTAGTCCCTATTTAGTGCATTACTTTTGACCAGGACCCATAGGGTACCAGTGTTACATTTGGGACATAGCCTTGCTCTTGTTGTCAGAGAATCACATAGAGACAGTGGAGGACATAAGTGTTTCATTTGTTGTCAATGTAAGTAGAGTGAAGTATTTACACTGAACACATAAAAGCAACAAAAATAAACAAATATGTCGGTTCTTCCATCAACCCCCTCACTTACTACATTGAAATTCATGTGTCATAGCTATGGAAACCTTTGTCAATGGGACTTCTCTGACGACTCAAGCCTACAGTATTCCCCCTCTCCTCCTCTCCCTCTGAAACAAACAAACCAAGAGAGGAGAGGGACAGCTGTCCATACTGCAGCTGGTGAGAAGTGACCAGATAAAGTCCAAAATGGAACCCTGTCCCTTTTAAGTCCAGTACTTTAAAACAAGGCCCACTGTTCAAAAGTAGTGCACTATATAGGGAATAGGGTGCCATTTGGGATTTACAAATGATATCAGAGAGAGGATTATTGGTTTGGGCACCTTCTAGTTCCCTTGGTTGTTTTGCTGTGTGTCAGGTGGCGTCCCGTCGGCATGGCTGCCAGACCTCGCCAGCCACATAGGAAGACGTCACTCACTGGACATTACCAGTCACAGATAAGAGCTCAGAGGGACCGAGAGAGAGGGAGGAACAGAGGGAGAGAGAGAGAGAGGAGGAGAGTGGACCTTGAACTACCCCCTAACCCTTCATCCTCAGGTCCCTCTCTCCCCCAAAAAAGACACGTGGTGATTAGGTGGTTCTACGAGTGCAACTTTGGAGCTGTCTGCCCCTGAAGTGGTTTGGGGGGGATGGCAATATGGTTATGTGGTCGATGTGGTCATGTGGTTATGTGGTCATGTAGTCATGTGGAAGGTGTGGTCATGTAGTCATGTGGTCGATGTGTTGGTGAGCGTGATGTAAAGATGTGATCTCTGTCCTTCAGTGAACTTCTGACATATAGACAGTCAGGCAGACAGACAGGCAGACAGACAGACAGACAGACAGACAGACAGACAGACAGACAGACAGACAGACAGACAGACAGACAGACAGACAGACAGACAGACAGACAGACAGACAGACAGACAGACAGACAGACAGACAGACAGACAGACAGACAGACAGACAGACAGACAGACAGACAGACGCTTTGTTGATCTCAATGTTGATCCAACTTTGTTCACACATTAGAAACAAATAAATTAACTAATTGATGTGTCATTCTGTAAATCCATGTACGTGCCTGAACAGCCTCTTTTTGTCATTTCCAAGCAATCTAGATACACTCTTGACATTTCGCATATGCATCTTGGAAGCCAAAGTCAGAATCATCTTTCAGTCCCAGTGATCATCCAGACATATGGAATGGAGATGAGGGGAGAGGGGAGGATTGCTGACTCTATACCCAGGGGAAGGGCCACAAGGGCAGGCTGAAGACTCCAGAACATGTCCCTGGTTTCATCTGTGAGGAGCCTGGTGGGCTACAGTTGTGATGGGATCCAGATTGGGGAGAGTGTCACTGTGGAATTCAGAGAGGAAATCTATAGGGGCTGGTCTCCACCAGCCAAGTCCACCCGCATGAATCTAGGTTCAGCGGAATCTAACCCAGGCCCTCCCAGTTTAGCCCAGCTGAGTGTATGCAGGCCTCTCACCCTTGTCCTACCCAGCCCAGCCCATCCAGCTTTGGTTCAATCCAACCCTGGTTCTACCGTGGGGGGTCTGGTCTTCAGTCCAACACTCCCAAGCCTCCAGAACAACATACCATCAATAACTGTCTGTCACATGTGGAGAAACCCTGGGGATTGGCTTGAGCAAGTTTGAATCTTCTCATTCCAGGATTGATGATGCTAGGAATCTGCATTTACTATCATAAGCTGTACTTTGTCGATTTGTGATGTAATTTATTGTAATTTACTGTTGTTTGTATTTATTTAATGTTGAAGAGTCTATAAGGTACCCAAAGTAAATATTTTGTCTTTGTTCAGGCTTGCAGATTGGTCTGAAACCTGGTCTCAGGAAAAAAAATGGGGCATGCCATTGAATCAAATCTGTAAGATACTCTTAGTTAATTGCTCTCCTCTTGATTTGACTGAAGAATGCATATGGTCCCTCAGGATGATTGTGTTGGGGGGGAATGACTCTCTCGTGTCACAACACGCTGTCGTCAGACAATGACAACTACAGGAAGGTAGAGAATCGTGAAATGTTCAAGCAAGAGGTTGATGAGATACAGACATGAAGATGTGTCTCCTACACCCACAGAAACCAGGGAAGAAAGACGTGTGGGAAAACAATAATCCTTGAATTAATCTAGCATCAATCTCTCCACTATTTACTATCAGACACATTACATTCAGTGTCACATGCGGACATAGACAGTAATGAAAAGGTTAATTCAGATCGGTCACCACATTATACCACAGATACCCATAGTCTATGGAGTTCCTTGACCCCAAAGCATTGATCAACAGTGTTGTAACTATAGACATGTTGTCTACATTTAGCATTGGTTTCAGGGGTCTGTACACGCTAACAGTTTCATGGTACACGCTAACAGTTTCATGGTACACGCTAACAGTTTCATGGTACAAGCTAACAGTTTCATGGTGCACGGCTAACAGTTTCATGGTACACGCTAACAGTTTCATGGTACACGCTAACAGTTTCATGGTACAGGCTAACAGTTTCATGGTACACGCTAACAGTTTCATGGTACACGCTAACCGTTTCATGGTACACGCTAACAGTTTCATCATCGCAGTTTGTTTGCGAGCAAGTCTGGCTGTCTTCACATCCCATCAGCAATAATACTATTCCCTATATATGCCCTATGTATTCCCTATGTATTCCCTATGTATTCCCTATATATGCCCTATGTATTCCCTATGTATTCCCTATGTATTCCCTATATATGCCCTATGTATTTCCTATATATGCCCTATGTATTCCCTATGTATTCCCTATGTATTCCCTATATATGCCCTATGTATTCCCTATGTATTCCCTATATATGCCCTTCACATTCCCTATTTATTCTCTATGTACCTGTATTCCTTAAGTATTCCCTAGGTATTCCCTAGGGGTTCTGGTCAAAAGCAGTGCACTATGTAGGGAATGGGGTACCGTTTTGGATGCAGAACTCTGTGTCCGTAACGTGCATTTTTCACCATAATAGCATCAGACATCCAATATTTATGCAGGATTAATTTGTTTTAATATGCTAACAATTTAAGAGATTGATTAAGATGTAACATCTTCACTACTCACTCACCAAGGATCACAGATGGGACACAGCCACTGGGACTGATGACAAAATACGTCATGTTGGTGTTCATTCATATTTAAATACTTTAGTCCATAAATATTGAAAAACACAGTTGTCTTTTTATGTAATTGTGTGGGTAATGGAGTTTGACAGTTACCTTATGTTGATAATCGATCTGTGTGGGTGTGTGTGTGTTTAGCCTACAGACAGACAGGCCACTCTACCATCCTCTCTCTCTCGTCACCCCGAACTCCCTTAATAAAGTGAATGGATCAATTACTGTAAGCAACTAATCTTTGGTTGGCCCACCTTTTTGAGGCCGTAAATAAAGTCACTGTTAACATCCCCAAAATAAAAGAGGTTGCTTTGCCTCCTCTCCCAAATAGTTAGGAATATTTTGAGTGTAATTCTGGAGATGGAAGGCAGCCTACTCTCCATTGCTGGCAGTCAGCTTGAAATCACTCCACCACCAACTTTTCCCCAATATCTGCTCATTTCAATCAACTAAATGGCTATTAGGCACCCATCTCGTGCCAATACTCTTGACATAATCACAAGGATTGTGACAGCTGTGTGTATTTGGGTTGTGCGTGCGTGTATACTGCCATACTGAGGAAGTGGTAAGGAAGTGTTAATAAGGAAGTGGTAAGGAAGTGGTAATAAGGAAGTGGTAAGGAAGTGTTAATACGGAAGTGGTAAGGAAGTGTTAATAAGGAAGTGGTAAGGAAGTGTTAATAAGGACGTGGTAAGGAAGTGTTAATACGGAAGTGGTAAGGAAGTGTTAATAAGGAAGTGGTAAGGAAGTGTTAATAAGGAAGTGGTAAGGAAGTGTTAAAAAGGAAGTGGTAAGGAAGTGTTAATAAGGAAGTGTTAATAAGGAAGTGGTAAGGAAGTGTTAAAAAGGAAGTGGTAAGGAAGTGTTAATAAGGAAGTGGTAAGGAAGTGTTAATAAGGAAGTGTTAATAAGGAAGTGGTAAGGAAGCATTAAAAAGGAAGTGGTAAGGAAGTGTTAATAAAGAAGTGTTAAAAAGGAAGTGGTAAGGAAGGGGTCAAGTAAAAATTGCTGATCATATAACATGTTATGCCATGACTACATAAAATTAGTCAATTGCCACTTTTAGTTACACCAAATACCATTACCCTTACATATTTGTTTAAAAAGACAAAGTAAATATAAACATAAATTAAATATTATTGCTGCCACACTATCAAAGTTGCAGAAATAAATGAGCATTTTCCCTAAGATGTTACTGACCCTACGTGTGTGTGTATGTGTGTACGTTTGTAAATGTGTGTATGTGTGGGTGTGCATTTATAAATGTGTGTGTATGTGTGTGTGTGTGTGTGTGTGTGTGTGTGTGTGTGTGTGTGTGTGTGTGTGTGTGTGTGTGTGTGTGTGTGTGTGTGTGTGTGTGTGTGTGTGTGTGTGTGTGTGGGGGTGTGTGTGTGTGTGTGTGGGGGTGTTTTTATTTTATTTTTTAATATATATATATATTTTTTTTTCACCTTTATTTAACCAGATAGGCTAGTTGAGAACACCTTTATTTAACCAGATAGGCCAGTTGAGAACAAGTTCTCATTTACAACTGCGACCTGGCCAAGATAAAGCATAGCAGTGTGAACAGACAACAACACAGAGTTACACATGGAGTAACAATAAACAAGTCATTCACACAGTAGATTTTTTTTTAAAGAGTCTATATACATTGTGTGCAAAAGGCATGAGGAGGTAGGCGAATAATTACAATTTAGCAGATTAACACTGGAGTGATAAAAGATCAGATGGTCATGTGCAGGTAGAGATACTGGTGTGCCAAAGAGCAGAAAAGTAAATCAATAAAAACAGTATGGGGATGAGGTAGGTAAATTGGGTGGGCTATTTACCGATGGACTATGTAGAGCCGCAGCGATCGTTTAGCTGCTCAGATAGCAGACGTTTAAAGTTGGTGAGTGAGATAAAAGTCTCCAACTTCTGCGACTTTTGCAATTTGTTCCAGTCACAGGCAGCAGAGAACTGGAAGGAAAGGCGGCCAAATGAGGTGTTGACTTTAAATGTGTGTGTGTGTGTGTGTGTGTGTGTGTGTGTGTGTGTGTGTGTGTGTGTGTGGGTGTGTGGGTGTGTACGTTTGTAATTGTGTGTATGTGTGGGTGTGTGTTTATAAATGTGTGTGTGTGTTTATAAATGTGTGTGTTTGTGGGGGGGGTGTGAGTGTGTACGTTTGTAAATTTGTGTATGTGTGGGTGTGCGTTTGTAAATTTGTGTATGTGTGGGTGTGTGTGTGTGTTTATACATGTGTGTGTGTGTGTGTGTTTATAAATGTGTGTGTGTGTGTTCGTTTCCCTAAGATGTTACTGTCCCTACGTGTGTGTGTGTGTGTGTTTATAAATGTGTGTGTGTGTGCATTTGTAAATGTGTGTATGTGTGCTTATAGATGTGTGTGTATGTATGTATGTATGTATGCGTGTGTGTGTGTGTGTGTGTGTGTTTATAAATGTGTGTGTGTGTGTGTGTGTGTGTGTGTGTGTCTGAACGTGGGTAGCACACCCTCTGGAGATTTGTTTGTTCAAGAGCAGTTGAGGTGTGGCCTTAGTCCAGCCCCTCCCTGCTCCTATAAGACACATCTGGGATCAGGGAGAGGCTGCCAGTAAAA
>NC_034187.2:15319505-15322005 GCF_002021735.2 Oncorhynchus kisutch
AGAGAGAGAGAGAGAGAGAAAGAGCGAGAGAGAGAGAAAGAGAGAGAAAGAGAGAAAGAGAGAGAACGGGAGAGAGAGAGAGAGAGATAGAGATAGAGATAGAGAAAGAGAGAGAGAGAGAGAGAGAGAGAGAGAGAGAGAACGGGAGAGAGAGAGAGAGAGATATGGAGTGGGAGCGAGAGATAGAGAGAGCAAGAGAGAGAGAGACGAGAGAGTGTTGTGAAGAAAAGAGAGAGAGAATGGTTGTTTTGAAATGTAGACCGCATGGGGACAGAGGCCACTACCCCACAAGACATGCCACCAGAGGTCTCATCACAGTCCCCAAATACAGAACAGACTACAGGTGGCACACAGTACTACATAGAGTGATGACTACATTCACACACTTATCAAGACAACATCCCTGGTCATCAATACTGCCTCTGATCTGGTGGACTCACTAAACACATGCTTAGTTTGTAAATTATGTCTGAGTGTTGAACTGTGACCCTGCCTCCGTAAATTAAAAAAAACATGAAAATTGTATCGTCTTGTTTGCTTAATGTAAGACATTTTAAATGATTTCTAATTTTCCTTTTGATACTCAAGTACATTTAAAACGAAATACTTTTAGACTTTTACTTAAGTAGTATTTTAATGGGTGACTTTTACTTTTACTTGAGTCATTTTCTTTTACGGTATCTTTACTTTTACTCAATTATGAAAATTGGGTATTTTTTCCACCACTGGGCCTGAGGACACAAATTTAGTGTGTTGAGAATTCTGTAATGAACGTTTTGTACTTTAAAAAAAATCATATAACCGCCTTCATTTTGCTGGACGCTTTCCAGGAAGAGTAATGGGGATCCATAATAAATACAAATACAAATACTACTTTCACATCCTGGGGAGCTACATGCTTGATTGACAGCTCAGGTGAAACGGTTGGGATGAGACAGAAGGTCACAGCTCTGAGCCACCACTCACCACCTCGCATCTCCTCTGCTCCCCTTCTCCTCTCCACTCACCACCTTGCATCTCCTCTGCTCCTCCTCTCCTCTCCTCTGCTCATCCTCTCCTCCCTCCTCTCCTCTGCTCCTCCTCTCCTCTCCGCCCTCCTCTCCTCCCTCCTCTCCTCCGCTCTTCCTCCCTCCTCTCCTCCTTCCTATCCTCTCCTCCCTCCTCTCCTCATCTCCTCTGCTCCTCCTTTCCTCCCTCCTCTCCTCCCTCCTCTCCTCATTTCCTCTGCTCCTCCTCTCCTCTCCTGCCTCCTATCCTCTTCTCCTCCTCCTTTCCTCCCTCCTCTCCTCCCTCCTCTCCTCTTTTCCTCTGCTCCTCCTCTCCTCTCCTGCCTCCTATCCTCTTCTCCTCCTCTCCTTTCCTCCCTCCTCTATTCCGCTCCTCCTCTCCTCCATTACCTCTCCAAAGGCACAATAGGTTAATGTACCTCAACAACCCTGAAAGTTGAGAACACCACAGGAACTAAATGAGGAAGATAAAATTAGGAAAAATACTTCTGACAGACAAAGACGACAAAAGGATTGTTTTGTTTGTTTGTGTAGTATAATCTGAAACCATCATAAAATAATGGAAGCAGAGAACATGCTGTAAGAAGAAATACAGCATTGTCTTGCAAATGGTACATTATGCATGTCTGACCATTTACTTGTGCTTTGGAGCAGAGAGAAAAAGCATGCAGTCATGTTAAAGTGCTGGAGCTTTGGTGGTCCTCATAGAAGAAGAAACAAACATGCAGTTGAAACCATGTGCTGTTGACAATGTGCTGTTGACAATGATAAAAGGACAAATAGCTCAAAGGCCCATGGACGCTGCCTTGGCTGAAGCTGGAGGTAAAATATTCAACTTTTCTTCTTTCTTTTCCTTCTTACAATTTGAGGCACATATCTAATAAACACAAGCTGTCACCCTATGTGTGTATGTGTTTGTGTGTGTGTGTGTCTGTGTATGTGTATGTGTGCGGCGGGGGTGTACTTGCGTGTGTGTTTCAGGAGAGACAGAGAGTGTATCTGAGCTAACTGCAAACTGGCAGACGGCATATTTTTGCAGCGATCACCACCTAAGGAGCCAGGGTGTATTTCAACACCTGCCCTGGAGCTGTCTGCTCTCAGCCCCCTCATTCCCTCCCTCCCGCCGTTCCTCCCTCCAGTAGGCCTCCAGTGACACTCTCTCTCTCCGTCTGGGCCCCGTGCCAAAGGCCTCAGATACCTGTTCCTGCTAAGCCACGACAGGCTCCTGGAAACTATCCTCAGCTCCACAGAGGGAGGGAGGGAGGCAGGGAGGAAGGGAGGGGGATTGTTGTAACCTAAGGATCACCCAGTGGCATAAACAAATATACTGACACATTCAAACAACCTTTGAGGGACGTATATCAATGCTTTTGACAGACCACCTTGGCGACACGTCAGAGTTTACAGTGAATTCTGAAAGTATTCAGACCCCTTCCCTTTTTCCACATTTTGTTACGTTACAGCCTTATTATAAAATGGATTACTTAAAATCC
>NC_034187.2:15327005-15369505 GCF_002021735.2 Oncorhynchus kisutch
CCCCGGAAAGTACTTTGTAAGCAAATATTTTTGAACAAATTATGTTTGGCATTTCATCTGTATGTTACGATGGCTCAAAAACATGGGTGTGTTGGTCTAATTAAAAATGTGAAAGGGTTAGCATCCTGCTGCTTGGTTGTGAGCAGGCTCTGTGAGCAGGTTCTGTGAGCAGGCTCTGTGAGCAGGCTCTGTGAGCAATGTGAGCTTCTTGTTGGCAGCTTTCGGCAGATCTGCTGTCAGCCAGTCCAGCTGTTTAGTCACATGGCATTGTGGGAGTGGGACGGTCTGGTCATCCATTGTCATCCATTACTTTTAACCTGAGCCCTTTTTTAATTTTTAATTTGATTTCACCTTTATTTAACCAGGTAGGCCAGTTGAGAACAAGTTCTCATTTACAACTGAGACCTGGCCAAGATCATGCAAAGTAGTGCGACACAAACAACAACACAGAGTTACACATGGAATAAACAAACATACAGTCAATAACACAATAGAAAAGTCTATATACAGTGTGTGCAAATGAGTAAGATAAGGGAGGTAAGGCCAATGTTGCAAAATAATTACAATTTAGCAATTAAACACTGGAGTGATAGATGTGCAGAAGATGAATGTGCAAGTAGAGATACTGGGGTTCAAAGGAGCAAAAAAATAAAAAACAGTATGGGGATGAGGTAGTTAGATGGGCTATTTACAGATGGGCTATGTACAGGTGCAGTGATCTGTGAGCTGCTCTGACAGCTGGTGCTTAAAGTTAGTGAGGGAGATATGAGTCTCCAGCTTCAGTGATTTTTGCAATTTGTTCCAGTCATTGGCAGCAGAGAACTGGAAGGGAGGAAAGGCGTCCAAAGGAGGAATTGGCTTTGGGGGTGACCAGTGAAATATACCTGCTGGAGCATGTGCTACAGGTGGGTGTTTCTATGGTGACCAGTGAGCTGAAATAAGGCGGGGCTTTACCTAGCAAAGACTTATAGATGACCTGAAGCCAGTGGGTTTGGCGACGAATATGTAGTGAGGGCCAGCCAACGATAGCATACAGGTCACAGTGGTGGGTAGTATATGGGGCTTTGGTGAAAAAACAGATGGCACTGTATTAGACTGCATCCAATTTGCTGAGTAGAGTGTTGGAGGCTATTCTGTAAATTACACCGCCGAAGTCAAGGATCGGCAGGATAGTCAGTTTTTTTGGGGTGAATTTTACCCCTTTTTCTCCCCAATTTCGTGGTATCCAATTGTTGTAGTAGCTACTATCTTGTCTCATCGCTACAACCCCCATACGGGCTCGGGAGAGACGAAGGTTGAAAGTCATGCGTACTCCGATACACAACCCAACCAAGCCGCACTGCTTCTTAACACAGCGTGCATCCAACCCGGAAGCCAGCTGCACCAATGCGCCGGAGGAAACACCGTGCACCTGGCCACCTTGGTTAGCGCACACTGGGCCCAGCCCGCCACAGGAGTCACTGGTGCGCGATGAGACAAGGACACCCCTACCGACCAAGCCCTCCCTAACCCGGGCGACGCTAGGCCAATTGTGGGGAGAGGAGCGGGGCGGTGGGGAGAGGAGTGGGGCGGTGGGGAGAGGAGCAGGGCGGGGGGAGAGGAGCGGGGCGGTGGGGAGAGGAGTGGGGCGGTGGGGAGAGGAGCAGGGCGGTGGGGAGAGGAGTGGGGCGGTGGGTAGAGGAGCGGGCGGTGGGGAGAGGAGAGGGGCGGTGGGGAGAGGAGTGGGGCGGTGGGTAGAGGAGTGGGGCGGTGGGTAGAGGAGTGGGCGGTGGGGAGAGGAGTGGGGCGGTGGGGAGAGGAGTGGGGCGGTGGGTAGAGGAGCGGGGCGGTGGGGAGAACAGTGGGGCGGTGGGGAGAGGAGCGGGGCAGTGGGGAGAGGAGCGGGGCGGTGGGGAGAGGAGTGGGGCGGTGGGGAGAGGAGCGGGGCGGTGGGGAGAGGAGCGGGGCGGTGGGGAGAGGAGTGGGGCGGTGGGGAGAGGAGCAGGGCGGTGGGGAGAGGAGTGGGGCGGTGGGTAGAGGAGCGGGCGGTGGGGAGAGGAGTGGGGCGGTGGGGAGAGGAGTGGGGCGGTGGGTAGAGGAGTGGGGCGGTGGGTAGAGGAGCGGGGCGGTGGGGAGAACAGTGGGGCGGGCTGTGGTTCATCTGATCGCTGCTCTATTCCTCTCTGTGATTTACTCGCTTTGCCTCTCACCCTGAGGACTATATCAGACGCAGCCTTGCCTGCCTGCCTCCATGGATCCACACTGCCTGTGTGGGAGAGAGTGTGAGTGTAAGTGTTTGTGTATAATTCATTATCATTGGTAAGTACAGTGTATAGCGTCCAATGTTTCTCACCAACGACATCAAATGCGCTCCCCATCTTTTGCCCTGACACCGTCTCAGAGTGCTCACTGTGCTGCTTAATTCTATGTGTTTTCAAGACTTCAAATATTCTTTGAGTTTCAATTTTGCCTTCAAAAAGAAGAAACTGACAACACAATGCAACAACAACCAAAAATATCCCCCCCCTTCTCCCCTCCTCCATTCCTATTGTCTTGTTTCTCCTTGTTTTGCTCTGGAGACGCTCTCTCTCTTCCCTTCCCTCTCTCCCTCTCCCTCAGTCTTTAAGTATTTCCACTGTGAAGCTCGTGGGCCAACAGCTCATAATCATTTCAAAGGTCTTTTAAATGTATAATAAGTGTGCTGCATCGCCATCAACAAAGTGTCAGAAAGAGGAAGTCAACATTAAAGCTGACTCCCGATGGGTGCGATGCTTCTACGATGCCCCCCCCCGTAAACCATCGCTCTGTGACCTCTGCGTCTTGTCTCTTTCACTCGACTTTCACACTTCTCCTCTGGATCTGTCGTTGCAGTTAGTGTGTTGTCTCTGATGGTACTTGAGCTTTCAGTTCCTCCAGTGTATTGGGGAGGTTTGTTAGGACATATGATGAAACATTTTACTAAATGTAAATCATTGTAAATATTATAGTTTTGTATTTAATTTCCAATAAATTTGCAACCATTTCTAATAACATATTTTCACTTTGTCATTACGGGGTATTGCGTGTACTGTACCATTTGGAAATCAGGTTGTAACACAACAAAATGTGGAATAAACTGAGGGGTAGGAATACTTTCTGAAGGCATTATATCAGAGAGATTGAAGCTAGGTGACAATACAATGCTTTATATGTGAGAAAAGTAAACTCCTCCGTACGCATTGGTGGAATCTTAACGTTTCCATAACAATATGCTCCTTCACACTATTTTCCAAGATCTCTCAGTTTGTAGTATCATGTTCCCCTGGCAATAATCAACTCTGTAATCCAAACCAAACACAACTCTCTGACAAGCTATTCCGTCAGATGGCACCCTATTCCATCGGTCCTGGTCAAAAATAGTGCACTATTATAAGGAAAAGGGTGCTATTTGGGACGTAGCTTTGTTACATGTGCTTCCACAGTAGGTCTCAGCCTCCGTCTAATTGTTATGTTTAGTCTTAACAATATTTTTATCTAAGTGACACTGTTGTATGCGAACATGTTTTTCATCTATTTCGAAAAGATACTGTTTCTTTTCATCACTCTCTTAACATGTACCGCTTGGCTAAAATACTTTATACCGGCAGAATTGAACCTCAAATCTCCGAAGCTGTAAGGGAAAGAAGCAGAGAACCAACAGCATCACAACAATGAAACAGGAATGGATGTTTCCCAAACGGAACCCTACTGCCTATACACTGCACTACTTTTGACCAGGACCTATAGGGTAGTGCACTACTTTTGACTAGGTTGTCATTAGGTCTATTGAACATTCAACAGTACAGCCTGTACTGTGAATTCGTATTTTGCGGTTTACAGCTACGGGGCAGGCATTCTTTGTCCTTCTGATGTTGATCTCTGTCTTTGTTTCTCTGAGTCCTCTATTCAATGAACATAGAAGGTAAAATGATGTCCAAACTGTCTGAAAATGAACCAGAGTGCAGATCTATTTGTACTACTGTCAGTCAGTCTCTGTGAGGATCCTTATTGTTGTCATAGTCTCGTTTTACAGAAGTTTTGGTTTGGCTGTCTACACACGGACACACACACACACACACACACACACACACACACACACACACACACACACACACACACACACACACACACACACACACACACACACACACACACACACACACACACACACACACACACAGTCGCACCCAAACACACACACACACAGTCGTACCCACACACACACACACACACACACACACACACACACACACACACACACACACACACACACACACACACACACACACACACACACACACAGTCGCACCCAAACACACACACATCTTCAACAGTGCAGTTTCTTTACATTTGAGAGAGTATCACAGCAGTCATTTCATTTCATCCCCCTGTTATTTTTATGTTGCGATGCGTCATGTCATATAAGGGAAGTGAGTTGAAGTCACATGAGCTCGTCTTGAATCCCACCTTAAAGAAGGAGAGAAGAAGAAGATGTCACATCTAACATTTGATTAATCAGTGAGATTCAAAGAGACGAAGGAAGCTGTGATTATTCTAAACAAAATCCCCTTCCTCTTCCTACCCCGTCATCCCCAGGATGGGGCATCAGATAGGGCCCGGCTGAGCACTCGTTGTTCTGCTATTTCTTCTTTTGTTGGGTTATAAATCTGACTGTGTTACTACTCTTAATAACATCTCAGAGGAAAACAGGTCTCCACAGCTTCTGCTATTGAGTATCCTGGGATGAATTAATACACCACTACTGTATAGGCTGATACACTACGTAAACTTCCTAGAACTATATATGTGAATATGGAAAGTAGGTTGTTTGGGGGAAAGGGTTATTAAAACATAAAGCCTTCCAAGTAATCATCCTAGTTCAGTTGTTTTTGTGTTCTTTAAATAAAACATACCTGGCAATAATAAGCAAGCAAGACACTGTATCGTGCTGTCTCTACATCCTTAGTTGTGGATCTGTCCTCTGCAGGCCTTGCTGGTTTGAGGCTGTAGGTCTGATCTCTCCAGAAGCCCTAGGCTGTCACCCACCACAATAGGACAGATGTTCCAGACCTTTCTGATGGCTCCTCACAGTTTCTGGAATCTTCTGGCAGTTCTGAGAGGAAAACTGTGTTTCCTGTTGTACAGTAAGGCAACATTCAATACAGTACAACATCTGCTCAAAATGTTAACAACGCTGCGTACGTTTTGTCCATTTTTGTGCTTTTAGTGTGTAGTGTGTATGCCCATGCCTGAGAGCATGTGTTTTGGGGTGTGTGTGTGTGTGTGTGTGTTCTTGCGTGCGTGCTTCCGTGTCTCTCTCTGTGCGTGTTGTGTGGTGAGCAGAAGCATGCAAAAAGAGCTCCCTCTAATCTGACTGTGTGTTCTCCCAGTGTCTCTCTCTCTCTCTCAGGCCTAAACTTCAGAGAGATTCCACAGAAAGGTTTTAATTAGTCCATGCTTTGACTTGGCACACATTGTGTAGATCCTTATTGAAGCCCATAACTCTCCAGCGACGACAGCGCCACACCCTACGGCTCACAGACACATACACAGATACGTCCCCGTCCGGACCTCCCATGGGGGCAGGATCAGCCAAGCTCTATCCCTACCTCTCTCTCTTTCCTTCTCTCTTTCGCACACTATGCCTCTCTCTCTCGCTATCTCTCTCACACACTATGTCTCTCTCTCTCTCTCTCTCTCTCTCTCTCACACACACACACACACACACACACACACACACACACACACACACACACACACACACACACACACACACACACACACACACATACACACACACACACACAGCTCAGATTGTCAGATTGTCCTCTTTAGGTGAGCTGCTCCATAAATCTTAATCTCTGTCGTGGTTCTGGAGGCAGGCTGCCTGAAGACAGGTTGCCTGAAGACAGACTCTACTCTCCTCTCTCTTCTTTCCTGACTGGCGGTAGACTACCACTCTACTCATCTTGACATGTCACACTACGCCTATTTTATTCATGTGTGATTGTGTGTGTCCATGTGTCTACCTATGTCAATTTAATCCCCATATCAATCCTGACTCTTCAGTTATAACATGTGATTTGTTATTTGACAAGCAGGTTTCAAAATAGATAGGCCAGCCTTAATACTGAACTGGTTTAGTGTAATTCCTGTGTTTATGTAATGGTCAAAGCCCAGGTACGGAGGAAAGTGTGCTTTAAATACACATTTTCATGGCTAATTAGACTGCAGGTGTAACTTCGCTGAATGACAATCAAAATTCATTATGCATTCTAACGATATCCCTTTTGGAATGACATCTTTGAAGAGCTATTTCTTCATTCTTCTCTCAATTTTCCCTCTCTCGATATCTCTCTCTCTATATCTCTCTCTACGTTTCTCTCTCTACATATCTCTCTCTATATCTCTCTCTTCATATCTCTGTCTACATCTCTCTCTACATATCTCTCTCTATATCTCTCTCTACATCTCTCTCTACAGATCTATCTCTCTCTATATATCTCTCTACATCTCTCTCTACAAATCTCTCTCTATATCTCTCTCTACATATCTCTCTATATCTTTCTCTACATATCTCTCTATATATCTCTATCTACATATCTCTCTCTATATCTCTCTCTACATATCTCTCTCTACATATATCTCTCTATATCTCTCTCTTCATATCTCTCTCTACATCTCTCTCTACATATCTCTCTCTATATCTCTCTCTACATCTCTCTACAAATCTCTCTCTATATCTCTCTCTATATCTCTCTCTACATATCTCTCTCTACATATCTCTCTCTACATATCTCTCTCTTCATATCTCTCTCTACATCTCTCTCTACATATCTCTCTCTATATCTCTCTCTACATCTCTCTCTACAGATCTATCTCTCTCTATATCTCTCTACATCTCTCTCTACAAATCTCTCTCTATATCTCTCTCTACATATCTCTCTATATCTTTCTCTACATATCTCTCTATATATCTCTATCTACATATCTCTCTCTATATCTCTCTCTACATATCTCTCTCTACATATATCTCTCTATATCTCTCTCTTCATATCTCTCTCTACATCTCTCTCTACATATCTCTCTCTATATCTCTCTCTACATCTCTCTACAAATCTCTCTCTATATCTCTCTCTATATCTCTCTCTACATATCTCTCTCTACATATCTCTCTCTACATATCTCTCTCTTCATATCTCTCTCTACATCTCTCTCTACATATCTCTCTCTATATCTCTCTCTACATCTCTCTCTACATATCTCTCTCGATATCTCTCTCTACATCTCTCTCTATATCTCTCTCTACATATCTCTCTTTATATCTCTCTCTCTCTATATCTCTCTCTCTCTCTATATCAATTCAATTCAGTTCAATTCAAGGGCTTTATCTCTCTACATATCTCTCTCTATATCTCTCTCTATATCTCTCTCTACATCTCTCTCTACATATCTCTCTCTATATCTCTCTATATATCAATCTCTCTATATCTCTCTCTATATATCTCTCTCTAAATATCTCTCTCTATATATATCGCTCTCTACATATCTCTCTCTCTCTATATCTCTCTCTACATATCTCTCTATTTATATCTCTCTCTACATATCTCTCTCTACATATATCTCTCTCTATATCTCTCTCTACATACCTCTCTCAATATCTTTCTCTACATATCTCTCTCTCTATATACACTGCTAAAAAAATAAAGGGAACACTTAAACAACACAATGTAACTCCAAGTCAATTACACTTCTGTGAAATCAAATTGTCCACCTAGGAAGCAACACTGATTGACAATACATTTCACATGCTGTTGTGCAAATGGAATAGACAACAGGTGGACATTATAGGCAATTAGCAAGACACCCCCAATAAAGGAGTGGTTCTGCAGGTGGTGACCACAGACCACTTCTCAGTTCCTATGCTTCCTGGCTGATGTTTTGGTCACTTTTGAATGCTGGCAGTGCTTTCACTCTAGTGGTAGCATGAGACGGAGTCTACAACCCACACATGTGGCTCAGGTAGTGCAGCTCATCCAGGATGGCACATCAATGCGAGCTGTGGCAAGAAGGTTTGCTGTGTCTGTCAGCGTAGTGTCCAGAGCATGGAGACGCTACCAGGAGACAGGCCAGTACATCAGGAGACGTGGAGGAGGCCGTATGAGGGCAACAACCCAGCAGCAGGACCGCTACCTCCGCCTTTGTGCAAGGAGGAGCAGGAGGAGCACTGCCAGAGCCCTACAAAATTACCTCCAGCAGGCATGTGCATGTGTCTGCTCAAACGGTCAGAAACAGACTCCATGAGGGTGGTATGAGGGCCCGACGTCCACAGGTGGGGGTTGTGCTTACAGCCCAACACCGTGCAGGACGTTTGGCATTTGCCAGAGAACACCAAGATTGGCAAATTCGCCACTGGCACCCTGTGCTCTTCAAAGACGAAAGCAGGTTCACACTGAGAACATGTGACAGACGTGACAGAGTCTGGAGACGCCGTGGAGAACGTTCTGCTGCCTGCCACATCCTCCAGCATGACCGGTTTGGCGGTGGGTCAGTCATAGTGTGGGGTGGCATTTCTTTGGGGGGCCTCACAGCCCTCCATGTGCTCGCCAGAGGTAGCCTGACTGCCATTAGGTACCGAGATGAGATCCTCAGACCCCTTGTGAGACCATATGCTGGTGCGGTTGGCTCTGGGTTCCTCCTAATGCAAGACAATGCTAGACCTCATGTGGCTGGAGTGTGTCAGCAGTTCCTGCAAGAGGAAGGCATTGATGCTATGGACTGGCCCGCAAGTTCCCCAGACCTGAATCCAATTGAGCACATCTGGGATATCATGTCTCGCTCCATCCACCAACGCCACGTTGCACCACAGACTGTCCAGGAGTTGGCCGATGCTTTAGTCCAGGTCTGGGAGGAGATCCCTCAGGAGACCATCCGCCACCTCATCAGGAGCATGCCCAGGCGTTGTAGGGAGGTCATACAGGCATGTGGAGGCCACACACACTACTGAGCCTCATTTTGACTTGTTTTAAGGACATTACATCAAAGTTGGATCAGCCTGTAGTGTGGTTTTCCACTTTAAAATAAACCATAATTTACACAACCCAAATGTAAAACATAAAACTTAGTACAACAAGCACATCTAGCACTTAAATAAGAACACACAGGACATCAATTTGGATGAAAGGGGGTAAGACAGCAGAGTTAAGTACCCTTAACCCTTAATGCTCCTGTAACATACACAGGGCAGTGTTCATAAGGGCACGCAAAGAAAAGTTTTAAAATGATTTTCAAGGGAGAACGAGCATGTCAGTTTCAGTCCATTTTCTTCTGTTTGGTGCCTAATGAACAGGACCCAGTTACCAAGCAATGGATGCCAGGACACAGAACGGCACCGCAATCAACATACGCCTGCAATGCGAAAATCACCACAGCTCGTTTGCACAAACGTGAAAACTTCTATTGTATTTGAGTCAGTGCAGCTTAAGCTATTAATAGAGTGTGAGTCCAAATCCAAACCTCCATGGGTTGAGAAATTTGATTTCCATTGATAATTTTTGTGTGATTTTGTTGTCAGCACATTCAACTATGTAAAGAAAAAAGTATTTAATAAGAATATTTCATTCATTCAGATCAGATAGGATGTGTTATTTTAGTGTTCCCTTCATTTTTTTGAGCAGTGTATCTCTCTACTTCGTTACCACGCTGCTTGGTCCTTTGGTGGTGCGTGATTCTGCAACGGTTGTCCTCCTCCTCTTTTGACGAGGAGTAAGAGATGTCAGACCAATGTGCAGCGTGGTAAGTGTCCCTTTTAATATATAAAACTGAACACTACAATACTACAAAATAACAACGTGAATTAACAAACGAAAATTGAAACAGTCCCGTATGATACAAACACAGACACAGGAAACAATCACCCACAACTCAAAAGTGAACCCCCCCCAAAAAAGGTGCGGACTCCGGCCGCAAAACCTGAACCTATAGGGGAGGGTCTGTGTGGGAGTCTGTCCGCGGCTCTGGCCCTGGCGCGGGACATGGACCCCACTCCACCATAGTCTTTGTCCGCCTCTTAACCCGCCTCCGTGGCCACCTTAACGCGGCGACCCTCGCCGCCGACCTCGGACTGGGTACCCTAGCCACCGGTCCCGAATGGACGGGAGATTCCGGCAACACCAGACAGGCGGGAGACTCCGGCAGCTCCGGAGTGACGGGCGATTCTGGCAGCTCCTGGCTGACGGACGGCTCGGGCAGCTCAGGACAGACGGGAGACTCTGGCAGCTCAGGACAGACGGGAGACGCTGGCAGCTCAGGACAGACGGGAGACTCTGGCAGCTCAGGACAGACGGGAGCACCTGTAGGGAGGAGACGGAGAGACAGCCTGGTGTGGGGGGCTGCCACCGGAGGGCTGGTGTGTGGAGGAGGCACCGGATAGACCGGACCGTGGAGGCGCACTGGAGGTCTCGAGCACCGAGCCTGCACAACCCTACCTGGCTGGATGCTCCCCGTAGCCAGGCCAGTGCGGCGAGGTGGAATAGCCCGCACTAGGCTGTGCTGGCGAACCGGGGACACCATGCGTAGGGCTGGTGCCATGTACTCCGGCCCGAGGAGACGCACTGGAGTCCAGATGCTCTGAGCCGGCTTCATGGCACCTGGCTTGATGCCCACTCTAGCCCGGCCGATACGAGGTGCTGGTATGTAACGCACCGGGCTATGCCTGTGCACCGGGGACACCGTGCGCCACATGGCATAACACGGCGCCTGCCCGGTCCACCTCTCTCCACGGTAGGCACGGGGAGTTGGTGCAGGTCTCCTGCATGACTTCGCCACACTCCCCGTGTGCTCCCCCCAATAAATATTTGGGGCTGGTACAAACACAGACACAGGAAACAATCACCCACAACTCAAAAGTGAAACCAGGCTACTTAAGTATGGTTCTCAATCAGGAACAACGATTGACAGCTGCCTCTGATTGAGAACCATACCAGGCCAAACACAGAAATCCCAAATTATAGAAAAAGGAACATAGACTGCCCACCCCAACTCACACCCTGACCATACTAAAACAAAGACAAAACAAAGGAACTAAGGTCAGAACGTAACATTCAGATGTGCTACTGAAGCTACTTTCACTGTGGAGGAGATTCTGATTGTCGTGGGAGAGAAGGTAGGCCATGAGAATGTTGCTTACAAAGCGGTTGTGATTTCCATGAAATGTTGTGTGAATAATTTCAAGGGGGGTTGTCTTTCAGTGTCTTTTCAAATGTGCTGTGCTATCATTATTGCCAAAGAACGGGGTTTTGGCTCCTTTGAAAACGTGGCCACCTGTAGCATTATTGTTTTATTTTTTTTCATTTTTTTTTATTTAACCTTTATTTAACTAGGTAACTCAGTTAACTTTGAGAGACTAGTCACCTGTCATCCTAGAACCACTCCAATTGGCTTACCGCACCAATGGGTCCACTGACGAAGCAATCGCCATCCCACTGCACACTGCCCTAACCCATCTGGACAAGAGGAATACCTATGTAAGAATGCTGTTCATCGACTACAGCTCAGCATGTAACACCATAGTACCCTTCAAACTCGTCAATAAGCTCGAGACCCTCGGTCTCAACCCCGCCCTGTGCAACTGGGTCCTGGACTTTCTGACGTGCCGCCTCCCGGTTGGTGATGGTAGGAAACAACATCTCCACCCCGCTGATCCTCAACACAGGGGCCCCACAAGGGTGCGTTCTGAGCCCTCTCCTGTACTCCCTGTTCACCTGCGACTGTGTGGCCATGCACGCTTCCAACTCAATCATCAAGTTTGCAGATGACACTACAGTGGTAGGCCTGATGACCAGCAATGACGAGACGGCCTACAGCGAGGAGGTGAGGGCCCTTGGAGTGTGGTGTCAGGAAAATAACCTCACACTCAATGTCAACAAAACAAAGGAGATGATCGTGGACTTCAGGAAAGAGCAGAGGGAGCACCCCCCTATCCACATCAACGGGACTGTAGCTGATAAGGTGGAAAGTTTTAAGTTTCTCGGGGGAAACACAACGGACAAACTGAAATGGTCCACCCACACAGACAGTGTGGTGAAGAAGGCGCAACATGCCTCTCACTATCTATTTTACACACATACCTCAGACCCTGACAAACTTTTACAGATGCATAATCGAGAGCATCGTGTCGGGCTGTATCACCGCCTGGTCTAGCAATTGCACCGCCCTCAACCGCAAGGTTCTCCAAAGGGTAGTGCGGCCTGTACAACGCATCAACGTGGGCAAACTACCTGCCCTCCAGGACACCTACAGCACCCGATGTCACAGGAAGGCCAAAAAGATCATTAAGGACAACAACCACCCGAGCCACTGCCTGTTCACCCCACTATCATCCAGAAGGCGAGGTCAGTACAGGTGCATCAATGCTGGGACCGAGAGACTGAAAAACAGCTACTGTCTCAAGGCCATCAGACTGTTAAATGACATCACTAACATAGAGAAGCTGCTGCCAGCATACAGACTCAAATCTCTGGCCACTTAAACAAATGGCCTTAATAAAGATATCACTTGTCACTTTAATAATGTTTACATATCCTACATTACTCATCTCATATGTATATACTGTATTCTATACCAACTATAGCATCTTCCCTATGCCGCACGCCATCGCTCATCCATATATTTATATGTACATATTCTATTCTTCCCTTTACATTTGTGTGTATTTGTGTGTTTAAGGTAGTTGTTGTGAATTTGTTAAATTACTTGTTAGATATTACTGCATAACCATGAACTACAAGCACAAGAATTTCGCTACACTCACATTAACATCTGCTAACCATGTGTATGTGACCATTAAAATTGGATTTGATTTGATACCTGACTGTTCTATTGTGGATCATTAGTTTTTGTTGTCGAGATGTTAGGAGTGTTCTTAAACTGTCAGATGTGAATGTTGGCCTGCTTTCTCTGGATCAGGAGGAGGACTTTGATCGTGTAGACCACCAGTTTTTGCTTGAAATGATGAAAGCTTTTGGGTTCGGGAATGTTTTTTTTGTCTTGGGTGGGTTTACTGTTTGCTGGGGCCACTTGTATGGTGAAGGTGGGGGTTGGGTTGAGCTGCACTATCCCAGTCCACAGCCCAATCTCGTGGCAGTTATACTATCTCGTAATTTAAATGTTGCTTTGTTTACTACGAGCGAAGCTTACTGATTTCTCCCTGCCATGGATGACTCAGCATGTCTGAGTACACAGATGAGGTGACAGTGTTTATTACAGGGAGCAGGACGTGCAGGTTCTCTCAGGCACTCTATTCAGCTGGGGTGATTTGGGTGAAAGGTGTAGCTCTGTGGGCAGATCAGTGTCAGACAGGGTCCACTCCACAGCTAGTAGGGGGGTTACAGTGGGGTAGAAATTGACTAAAGACTTGGAGGGGGGGTAGGCTCAGAGGAGTTTCAGAAGAAGCACTGGGAGGGTGTAGTGGAGAGGGGTGTGTCAGACTGTCTCGGTGGAAATGGTTGCTGCCCTAGCTGTCCTATAGGGGAAGGGTCCTGGTAGCCTACACCCTGTTGCACAGACAGATAGTGCTACAGCCACCAGGAGGTTTGATATAGGAGTTTCAAAGGATGCTTGTTCATTAATTTCTCAGAACAGCACTTGATTCGAGCTGCAGCCTTGTACCTGCCACTGCAAGAAAGTGGGCACAGCCTCGTGGATATTGCCTGAAGGGTCATGCCTTTCCATTTGCATGCAGCCCAGATACTGATACTGTTATATCTATGATGGTCTTAGCTGGAGGGATACAGCGTACACTGCTGAGGTGGGCGGGTCGGCTGGGCCTTGACAAGCAGCTGTTCCCCTTGAGGCTGGAGGGATACAGCGTACACTGCTGAGGTGGGCGGGTCGGCTGGGCCTTGACAAGCAGCTGTTCCCCTTGAGGCTGGAGGGATACAGCGTACACTGCTGAGGTGGGCGGGTCGGCTGGGCCTTGACAAGCAGCTGTTCCCCTTGAGGCTGGAGGGATACAGCGTACACTGCTGAGGTGGGCGGGTCGGCTGGGCCTTGACAAGCAGCTGTTCCCCTTGAGGCTGCAGGGATACAGCGTACACTGCTGAGGTGGGCGGGTCGGCTGGGCCTTGACAAGCAGCTGTTCCCCTTGAGGCTGGAGGGATACAGTGTACACTGCTGAGGTGGGCGGGTCGGCTGGGCCTTGACAAGCAGCTGTTCCCCTTGAGGCTGGAGGGATACAGCGTACACTGCTGAGGTGGGCGGGTCGGCTGGGCCTTGACAAGCAGCTTTTCCTCTTGAGGCTGGAGGGGGTTGATTTGACTGGCCTCACTCCTTTCTATCTGTCTGTCCTGCAGGCTTGGCAGGTGTTCTCAACAACCAGGGATGTGGCTGTTTGAAGAACCACTGTTCAATAATCCCATTTTACAGTCATGAGCATTGTCTTCAGTCAGCTTGTGTTCAAGCCTGCTGGGTGAAGGATGCACAAAGCTGGGGTACTTGATGCAGAGCATGAGGAGATCTGTGGAGTAGCTGGGAGAGAGAGCAGGGATCTGATCACCTTGCCTGCTGAAGCAAGTAGTAACAATCCTGAATCCTGGCCATAAACGTAGCGAGCATTTATGTCCAATAACACATATACTGACCGGTGGAAGGAGGGCCAATATTACGTTGTCCCTACTCTGAATGTCACCACTGCTGCTTTCTTTTAAGACCCCAGAACTGGGAGAGTTCACGGTTGTGGGAAGAAAGACGATGTACACGATATGTGTGTAGGTGTCACGTGTGTCCTCCCTGGAAGGAGTGAGATCAACGAGGTGGGCCGGTGTCTTTGGACCAGGCATTTCCCCAATACACTGCTGGTGATCTCTATATGAACTGGCAATTGATAAACAGACAGCTGACCTCAAATGGAGGATAATAAATGGGGCGATAGCCACCAGCAAGCATCTGGTGCACCTGGATACTAGCGTTGGGGAGGTGTGTTCTGTCGCGAGTCTGAGTCACTTGCTTTTTATGTACAATGTCCAAGACTGGTGGGGCTGTTTACACTGTTATCTAGCTGGTTTTCTGCCTTGGGGAGGTTCTACAATCTACATCCGCTGTTTGTATTTGGAACAAAGTGTTGGCTCAGGGGAGTGGTAATTGTACTCAACTTCGTATCAGGAGAAGCCAGGCTAGCTATTTGCAAGACCAGGATAACTTGCATACAGGGACATGCTCAGGGGGATATTGGCAAAAAGACTGAGGGTTAAGTATGACTATTACAGGTTGGTGGGGAACCATAGGATCTTCATTGGTACATGGGGTCTTCAGGGGGTGTTACGCTCTGTCATTGAGGAGGGAGATCTGAAGTTGTGTTTTTAAATCCTGCTTACTATGTTTTCTCTAACAGGCTGATACTTTTTTGGGCATGAAATCTGAGTGCTGAATGGTGATGTGATGTAAAGTAGTGTCTCTCTCTCGCCGCTCTCTTTCACCTCCACAAGAAGTAAAAGCTTAATTTGCTGCTCTAGCCTAGCTCTGATTAACATATTTAAGAGCTTTCGCACCGTCTTAATTCTCCAAACTAAAGACCTGGTTTTGTTGCTCGTACCTCCCGCAGAAGAAGGTATTTCTGAGCAGGTGAGAGCAGCCACCGTGGTGATGATTATCAGACGTAGATCGCCGCTCCTCTTTCACATTTTCCGCTCTTCTTTTCTCTCATCTCTCTTCTCACTCTCTATGCTTTCTCCTCTCCTCTCCTCTCCTCTCCTCTCCTCTCCTCTCCTCTCCTCTCCTCTCCTCTCCTCTCCTCTCCTCTCCTCTCCTCTCCTCTCCTCTCCTCTCCTCTCCTCTCCTCTCCTCTCCTCTCCTCTCCTCTCCTCTCCTCTCCTCTCCTCTCCTCTCCTCTCCTCTCCTCTCCTCTCCTCTCCTCTCCTCTCCTCTCCTCTCCTCTCCTCTCCTCTCCTCTCCTCTCCTCTCCTCTCCTCTCCTCTCTATTCCCCCTCTCTCTCCCCAGGCTATTGCCCCACACGATCAGCCAAGCATTCTAACCCACCCGGGCCCCTCTCACCGCCACCCCTCCCTTACCCGGGCCACTCCAGTCACCTACAGTTCCAAGCTGTGATTCCACACGGGCAAAGTAGCAGGCACACGAGTATTATATCTTTCTCTCCTGTTGTATGTTTGATGGGTGTTTTCTCATTTTTTTTCTCACCTAGGTGAGAAAATGATCGATATCGTCTCCTGTTTCCTCTGGTGCTGATTTACAGCATATTAAAAACCTTTTAATTAAATAAAGGATCCTGGTGAGTAACAGAGACGCCACCAGAGATGACAACAAATATTAACTTTACAAAATAATCTCTACCACCACTGTCGTGGATAAAAACGACAACTCCGCCACAGTCAACAACTCTGGAACCGATAATGAAACATTTCAGTCAAACGAATACAAGCGTGAGGGGAGGTTCCATAGTGTGATGGTGTCATCCTCGGATTGATTATTGCACATATTGTGATTTATGTGTATAATGAAGTCATAGGGGCTGACACTATAGAGACAGCATTCCTGGGTAGTGAGGGGCTTTTTAGGACCTCCGGGCTTGTAGTCGTCCCTACACAGTACATGTCCTCTCAGGTTCAGTATTTGTCTGTCTCTATCTGAGGTGAACTGCATATCTACTGAAATTACAGTTAATTCACTTGGAAGGCAATGCCATCACTAAAATATAACAGACAGTCCTTTTAATCAGGGTCCCTCATTGAAGCAGGTTGTGTGAAGAAGATGGTGTTTCAGATGAGGGGTATGTAAACACTGACAACATCCTTGTTTGTAAAGGCTGCTTGTGTTTCTTCGCAAGGGTAGGTATTAAGTCAAATACACGCACGCACGCACGCACACACACACACACACACACACACACACACACACACACACACACACACACACACACACACACACACACGCACACACGCACACACACACACACACACACACACACACACACACACACACACACACACACACACACACACACACACACACACACACACACACACACACACACACACACACACACACACAGCACAGGACAGACGTATTCATCTGAGGGAAAGCAACGAAAAGCCTGTAGTCATCTGCCAAATCATATAACCTTAGAATACAGAAAGACAATAGACTAATCTTTGATATTACTTTTGATCTACAACGTCTGCAATATGTCAGCTGCTCTTTGTGCTTATACTGTATGACTGTCAATCCTTTACTCTATGGGTACAGTATCCACATCTCTTGACTTCTTCCACATGTTGTTGTGTTACTGCATGAATTTAAAATTGTTTAATTAGATGTTTTGTCACTGGCCTACACACACTACCCCATAATGTCAAATTATATTTTTTTAACCATTTTTATAAATTAATAAAAAACGAAAAGCTGAAATGTCTTTGGTCAAACATTCTTAAAGACATGCAGTTCATAATGCAGTGTCTTAGAGCAGGGCAGTAGACTGGCAGTTCATAATGCAGTGTCTTAGAGCAGGGCAGTAGACTGGCAGTTCATAATGCAGTGTCTTAGAGCAGGGCGGTAGGCTGGCAGTTCATAATGCAGTGTCTTAGAGCAGGGCAGTAGACTGGCAGTTCATAATGCAGTATCTTAGAGCAGGGCAGTAGACTGGCAGTTCATAATGCAGTGTCTTAGAGCAGGGCGGTAGGCTGGCAGTTCATAATGCAGTGTCTTAGAGCAGGGCAGTAGACTGGCAGTGCATAATGCAGTGTCTTAGAGCAGGGCAGTAGACTGGCAGTTCATAATGCAGTGTCTTAGAGCAGGGCAGTAGACTGGCAGTTCATAATGCAGTGTCTTAGAGCAGGGCAGTAGAATGGCAGTTCATAATGCAGTGTCTTAGAGCAGGGCAGTAGACTGGCAGTTCATAATGCAGTGTCTTAGAGCAGGGCAGTAGAATGGCAGTTCATAATGCAGTGTCTTAGAGCAGGGCAGTAGACTGGCAGTTCATAATGCAGTGTCTTAGAGCAGGGCAGTAGACTGGCAGTTCATAATGCAGTGTCTTAGAGCAGGGCGGTAGACTGGCAGTTCATAATGCAGTGTCTTAGAACAGGGTGTTAGGCTGGCAGTTCATAGTGCAGTGTCTTAGAACAGGGTGTTAGGCTGGCAGTTCATAGTGCAGTGTCTTAGAGCAGGGCAGTAGACTGGCAGTTCATAATGCAGTGTTTTAGAGCAGGGCAGTAGACTGGCAGTTCACTATGCAGAGTGAGAGCCAAGGCAAATCTCATAAAGAGGTGAAGCTGGGTGAGATGCCCAGCCTGATTATAACTATAAAGAGAGTGAGGGAGAGAGAGATACCCAGAAATATTATTACTATAAAGAGAGTGAGGGAGAGATGCCCAGACAGATTATAACTATAACTATATCTGGGCATCTCACCCTCACTCTTTATAGTTATAATCTGTCTGGGCATCTCTTCCTCACTCTATAGTTATAATCTTTCTGGGCATCTCACCCTCACTCTTTATAGTTATAATCTGTCTGGGCATCTCTCCCTCACTCTATAGTTATAATCTTTCTGGGCATCTCACCCTCACTCTCTTTATAGTTATAATCTGTCTGGGCATCTCACCCTCACATTCTTTATAGTTATAATCTGTCTGGGCATCTCACCCTCACTCTCTTTATAGTTATAATCTGTCTGGGCATCTCTCCCTCACTCTATAGTTATAATCTGTCTGGGCATCTCACCCTCACTCTCTAGTTAGAATCTGTCTGGGCATCTCACCTTCACTCTCTAGTTATAATCTGTCTGGGCATCGCACCCTCACTCTTTATAGTTATAATCTGTCTGGGCATCTCTCCCTCACGCTATAGTAATAATCTGTCTGGGCATCTCACCCTCACTCTCTTTATAGTTATAATCTGTCTGGGCATCTCTCCCTCACTCTATAGTTATAATCTGTCTGGGCATCTCTTCCTCACTCTATAGTTATAATCTGTCTGGGCATCTCACCCTCACTCTTTATAGTTATAATCTGTCTGGGCATCTCACCCTCACTCTTTATAGTTATAATCTGTCTGGGCATCTCACCCTCACTCTATAGTTATAATCTGTCTGGGCATCGCACCCTCACTCTTTATAGTTATAATCTGTCTGGGCATCTCACCCTCACTCTTTATAGTTATAATCTGTCTGGGCATCTCACCCTCACTCTTTATAGTTATAATCTGTCTGGGCATCTCTCCCTCACTCTATAGTTATAATCTGTCTGGGCATCTCTTCCTCACTCTATAGTTATAATCTGTCTGGGCATCTCTTCCTCACTCTATAGTTATAATCTGTCTGGGCATCTCACCCTCACTCTATAGTTATAATCTGTCTGGGCATCTCTTCCTCACTCTATAGTTATAATCTGTCTGGGCATCTCACCCTCACTCTTTATAGTTATAATCTGTCTGGGCATCTCACCCTCACTCTCTTTATAGTTATAATCTGTCTGGGCATCTCACCCTCACTCTTTATAGTTATAATCTGTCTGGGCATCTCACCCTCACTCTTTATAGTTATAATCTGTCTGGGCATCTCTCCCTCACTCTATAGTTATAATCTGTCTGGGCATCTCACCCTCACTCTTTATAGTTATAATCTGTCTGGGCATCTCACCCTCACTCTCTTTATAGTTATAATCTGTCAGGGCATCTCTTCCTCACTCTATAGTTATAATCTGTCTGGGCATCTCACCCTCACTCTTTATAGTTATAATCTGTCTGGGCATCTCTCCCTCACTCTATAGTTATAATCTGTCTGGGCATCTCACCCTCACTCTATAGTTATAATCTGTCTGGGCATCTCTCCCTCACTCTATAGTTATAATCTGTCTGGGCATCTCTCCCTCACTCTATAGTTATAATCTGTCTGGGCATCTCACCCTCACTCTTTATAGTTATAATCTGTCTGGGCATCTCTCCCTCACTCTCTTTATAGTTATAATCTGTCTGGGCATCTCTCCCTCACTCTCTTTATAGTTATAATCTGTCTCGGCATCTCACCCTCACTCTTTATAGTTATAATCTGTCTGGGCATCTCTTCCTCACTCTATAGTTATAATCTGTCTGGGCATCTCACCCTCACTCTATAGTTATAATCTGTCTGGGCATCTCACCCTCACTCTATAGTTATAATCTGTCAGGGCATCTCTTCCTCACTCTATAGTTATAATCTGTCTGGGCATCTCACCCTCACTCTCTTTATAGTTATAATCTGTCAGGGCATCTCTTCCTCACTCTATAGTTATAATCTGTCTGGGCATCTCACCCTCACTCTTTATAGTTATAATCTGTCTGGGCATCTCACCCTCACTCTTTATAGTTATAATCTGTCTGGGCATCTCTTCCTCACTCTCTAGTTATAATCTGTCTGGGCATCTCACCCTCACTCTTTATAGTTATAATCTGTCTGGGCATCTCACCCTCACTCTATAGTTATAATCTGTCTGGGCATCTCACCCTCACTCTTTATAGTTATAATCTGTCTGGGCATCTCACCCTCACTCTATAGTTATAATCTGTCTGGGCATCTCATGCATTAAGAGTAATGCAACAGTTACTAATCATTTTGAGCAGTTGTATCAGTGGATAGTTAGATCATTGTAATGAAATGAATAGACAGTCATTTCAGATGTAATGTGTGAATTGCATTTTGAAATGGTAACACTTTGATGTTAAGTTGTGGCATTTTGAACATTTTGTATTGTATCCAAGCAATTGGAAAAAGTGTTTTTGATCATCGGATATGAGTTTTGTGTCTAGAGTTTTGAAAAATTACATCAAGGTTCTGAAACTCGTGCCAAAGTGAATGTAAAAATCTGTAATGCTTCTTCTAATTACTGTGTTTGATTTCTGCTATTAGTTTGAACAGACCAATTAACGAGGCTCATAGCTGAGCCGCCTGGAACACAAGCTCACTGTTCCCTTCTAGCACGTCTGTCTGTCTGTCTGTCTGTCTGTCTGTCTGTCTGTCTGTCTGTCTGTCTGTCTGTCTGTCTGTCTGTCTGTCTGTCTGTCTGTCTGTCTGTCTGTCTGTCTGTCTGTCTGTCTGTCTGTCTGTCTGTCTGTCTGTCTGTCTGTCTGTCTGTCTGTGTATGTGTGTGTGTGCACTTGCATGCAATCCTGAAAGCATGTCTGTGTGCATGTACGGAATGTGTATATGCGCACGTGTGTGTGAGTGAATGGTCTGGGCCTTTCTCTCTCTTTGTAATTAGTAATTAACACATTCTTTTGTGAAGGCTTGTCTTTATTTATAGCCGGGCGCTTGCCAAACGGCACATTCTTACGCCAGGATCAAAAGATTGATGCTAGAGAGAGAGAAAGACAGAAGGAGACAGAGAAAGAGAGAGAGAGAGAGAGAGAGAGAGAGAGAGGAGACAGAGAAAGAGAAAGAGACAGAGGAAAGGAGACAGAGAGAGGAGACAGAGAGAGAGGAGACAGAGAGAGAGAGGCAGGCAGGGGCAGGGCGGGCCATAATCTGTCTGGGCATCTCACCCTCACTCTCTAGTTAGAATCTGTCTGGGCATCTCACCCTCACTCTTTATAGTTATAATCTGTCTGGGCATCTCTCCCTCACTCTCTTTATAGTTATAAACTGTCTGGGCATCTCACCCTCACTCTATAGTTATAATCTGTCTGGGCATCTCTCCCTCACTCTATAGTTATAATCTGTCTGGGCATCTCACCCTCACTCTCTTTATAGTTATAAACTGTCTGGGCATCTCACCCTCACTCTATAGTTATAATCTGTCTGGGCATCTCTCCCTCACTCTATAGTTATAATCTTTCTGGGCATCTCACCCTCACTCTCTTTATAGTTATAATCTGTCTGGGCATCTCACCCTCACTCTCTTTATAGTTATAATCTGTCTGGGCATCTCACCCTCACATTCTTTATAGTTATAATCTGTCTGGGCATCTCACCCTCACTCTCTTTATAGTTATAATCTGTCTGGGCATCTCACCCTCACTCTATAGTTATAATCTGTCTGGGCATCTCTCCCTCACTCTCTAGTTATAATCTGTCTGGGCATCTCTCCCTCACTCTATAGTTATAATCTGTCTGGGCATCTCTCCCTCACTCTCTAGTTATAATCTGTCTGGGCATCTCTCCCTCACTCTATAGTTATAATCTGTCTGGGCATCTCACCCTCACTCTATAGTTATAATCTGTCTGGGCATCTCTCCCTCACTCTCTAGTTATAATCTGTCTGGGCATCTCTCCCTCACTCTATAGTTATAATCTGTCTGGGCATCTCTCCCTCACTCTCTAGTTATAATCTGTCTGGGCATCTCTCCCTCACTCTATAGTTATAATCTGTCTGGGCATCTCACCCTCACTCTCTTTATAGTTATAATCTGTCTGGGCATCTCACCCTCACTCTATAGTTATAATCTGTCTGGGCATCTCTCCCTCACTCTCTAGTTATAATCTGTCTGGGCATCTCTCCCTCACTCTCTAGTTATAATCTGTCTGGGCATCTCTCCCTCACTCTATAGTTATAATCTGTCTGGGCATCTCACCCTCACTCTTTATAGTTATAATCTGTCTGGGCATCTCAACCTCACTCTCTAGTTATAATCTGTCTGGGCATCTCTCCCTCACTCTATAGTTATAATCTGTCTGGGCATCTCACCCTCACTCTCTAGTTAGAATCTGTCTGGGCATCTCACCTTCACTCTCTAGTTATAATCTGTCTGGGCATCGCACCCTCACTCTTTATAGTTATAATCTGTCTGGGCATCTCTCCCTCACGCTATAGTAATAATCTGTCTGGGCATCTCACCCTCACTCTCTTTATAGTTATAATCTGTCTGGGCATCTCTCCCTCACTCTATAGTTATAATCTGTCTGGGCATCTCACCCTCACTCTTTATTGTTATTATCTGTCTGGGCATCTCACCCTCACTCTTTATAGATATAATCTGGTCGGGCATCTCTCCCTCACTCTCTTTATAGTTATAATCTGTCTGGGCATCTCACCCTCACTCTCTAGTTATAATCTGTCTGGGCATCTCTTCCTCACTCTACAGTTATAATCTGTCTGGGCATCTCACCCTCATTCTTTATAGTTATAATCTGTCTGGGCATCTCTCCCTCACTCTCTTTATAGTTATAATCTGTCTGGGCATCTCTCCCTCACTCTATAGTTATAATCTGTCTGGGCATCTCACCCTCACTCTCTTTATAGTTATAATCTGTCTGGGCATCTCACCCTCACTCTCTTTATAGTTATAATCTGTCTGGGCATCTCACCCTCACTCTCTTTATAGTTATAATCTGTATGTGCATCTCTCCCTCACTCTATAGTTATAATCTGTCTGGGCATCTCACCCTCACTCTTTATTGTTATTATCTGTCTGGGCATCTCACCCTCACTCTTTATAGATATAATCTGTTCGGGCATCTCTCCCTCACTCTCTTTATAGTTATAACCTGTCTGGGCATCTCACCCTCACTCTCTAGTTATAATCTGTCTGGGCATCTCACCCTCACTCTCTAGTTATAATCTGTCTGGGCATCTCACCCTCACTCTCTAGTTATAATCTGTCTGGGCATCTCACCCTCACTCTCTAGTTATAATCTGTCTGGGCATCTCTTCCTCACTCTACAGTTATAATCTGTCTGGGCATCTCACCCTCATTCTTTATAGTTATAATCTGTCTGGGCATCTCTCCCTCACTCTCTTTATAGTTATAATCTGTCTGGGAATCTCTCCCTCACTCTCTTTATAGTTATAATCTGTCTGGGCATCTCACCCTCACTCTCTAGTTATAATCTGTCTGGGCATCTCACCCTCACTCTCTAGTTATAATCTGTCTGGGCATCTCACCCTCACTCTCTAGTTATAATCTGTCTGGGCATCTCTTCCTCACTCTACAGTTATAATCTGTCTGGGCATCTCACCCTCATTCTTTATAGTTATAATCTGTCTGGGCATCTCTCCCTCACTCTCTTTATAGTTATAATCTGTCTGGGCATCTCTCCCTCACTCTATAGTTATAATCTGTCTGGGCATCTCACCCTCACTCTCTTTATAGTTATAATCTGTCTGGGCATCTCACCCTCACTCTCTTTATAGTTATAATCTGTCTGGGCATCTCACCCTCACTCTCTTTATAGTTATAATCTGTATGTGCATCTCTCCCTCACTCTATAGTTATAATCTGTCTGGGCATCTCACCCTCACTCTTTATTGTTATTATCTGTCTGGGCATCTCACCCTCACTCTTTATAGATATAATCTGTTCGGGCATCTCTCCCTCACTCTCTTTATAGTTATAACCTGTCTGGGAATCTCTCCCTCACTCTCTTTATAGTTATAACCTGTCTGGGAATCTCTCCCTCACTCTCTTTATAGTTATAATCTGTCTGGGCATCTCACCCTCACTCTATAGTTATAATCTGTCCGTGCATCTCACCCTCACTCTCTAGTTATAATCTGTCTGGGCATCTCACCCTCACTCTCTAGTTATAATCTGTCTGGGAATCTCACCCTCACTCTCTAGTTAGAATCTGTCTGGGCATCTCTTCCTCACTCTACAGTTATAATCTGTCTGGGCATCTCACCCTCACTCTTTATAGTTATAATCTGTCTGGGCATCTCTCCCTCACTCTCTTTATAGTTATAATATGTCTGGGCATCTCTCCCTCACTCTATAGTTATAATCTGTCTGGGCATCTCACCCTCACTCTCTTTATAGTTATAATCTGTCTGGGCATCTCACCCTCACTCTCTTTATAGTTATAATCTGTCTGGGCATCTCTCCCTCACTCTATAGTTATAATCTGTCTGGGCATCTCACCCTCACTCTCTTTATAGTGATAATCTGTTTGGGCATCTCACCCTCACTCTCTAGTTATAATCTGGCTGGGCATCTCTTCCTCACTCTACAGTTATAATCTGTCTGGGCATCTCACCCTCACTCTTTATAGTTATAATCAGTCTGGGCATCTCTCCCTCACTCTCTTTATAGTTATAATCTGTCTAAATTAATCTAAATGAATGTTCCTATGGTATTTCATGACAAATTAGTTACTTGAACCAATGATTCTGCAAGTGAAAGGTTTCTTTAAAGATATGAACATACAATGCAATGTTTTGAACATTGGATAGCCGGTGTTACAGGTGATGACCGTTTTGAGTCTAGAGTTTTGAAAAATTACCACAAGGTTCTGAAATTAGTGCCAAAGTGATTGTAAAAAACTATAAGTTAAGTCCCTCTCTGGTCTATGTGGAAATCCATCTTATGAAGAGGTGCCAGCGGGTTGAGAAGTTGGTCTAGTCTCTCACTGAACTCTCACACATACACACACACACAAATGTACAAATACACAAATGTGTGCTCACACACACACACACACACACACTCTGTCACGACTCCGACCGAAGGTGGCCCCCCTTCCCGTTCGGGTGGCGCTCGGCGGTCGTCGTCGCCGGCCTACTAGCTGCCACTGATTCAAATCAAATGTATTTATATAGCCCTTCGTACATCAGCTGATATCTCAAAGTGCTGTACAGAAACTCAGCCTAAAACCCCAAACAGCAAGCAATGCAGGTGTAGAAGCACGGTGGCTAGGAAAAACTCCCTAGAAAGGCCAAAACCTAGGAAGAAACCTAGAGAGGAACCAGGCTATGTGGGGTGGCCAGTCCTCTTCTGGCTGTGGCGGGTGGAGATTATAGCAGAACATGGCCAAGATGTTCAAATGTTCATAAATGACCAGCATGGTCGAATAATAATAAGGCAGAACAGTTGAAACTGGAGCAGCAGCACGGTCAGGTGGACTGGGGACAGCAAGGAGTCATCATGTCAGGTAGTCCTGGGGCATGGTCCTAGGGCTCAGGTCCTCCGAGAGAGAGAAAGAAAGAGGGAAGGAGAGAATTAGAGAACGCACACTTAGATTCACACAGGATACTGAATAGGACAGGAGAAGTACTCCAAATATAACAAACTGACCCTAGCCCCCCGACATATAAACTACTGCAGCATAAATACTGGAGGCTGAGACAGGAGGGGTCAGGAGACATTGTGGCCCCATCCGAGGACACCCCGGACAGGGCCAAACAGGAAGGATATAACCCCACCCACTTTGCCAAAGCACAGTCCCCACACCACTAGAGGGATATCTTCAACCACCAACTTACCATCCTGAGACGAGGATGAGTATAGCCCACAAAGATCTCCGCCATGGCACCACCCAAGGGGGGGCGCCAACCCAGACAGGATGACCACATCAGTGAATCAACCCACTCAGGTGACGCACCCCTTCCAGGGACAGCATGAGAGAGCCCCAGTAAGCCAGATTCTTTCCTCCCCCTCCTTGCCTGTTTATTGGTTACACCTGTTATGTATTGTGGTGATTAGTTGGGCTTTATTAGTCAGCCGGCCCGCCTGTTTCTTTGTGCAGGATTGTTTGTGTAACATTTGTGTATGTTGGAGACGAACGTGTTTGTTCCTGTTCGTGGGTTTTGCTGGACTGTTTTAGTCCCCGTTTTTGTTCCTGTTCGTGGGTTTTGCTGGACTGTTTTAGTCTCCGTGTTTGTTCCTGTTCGTGGGTTTTGCTGGACTGTTTTAGTCCCCGTGTTTGTTCCTGTTATTGGGTTTTTGCTGGACTGTTTTAGTCCCCGTGTTTGTTCCTGTTTGTGGGTTTTTGCTGGACTGTTTTAGTCCCCGTGTTTGTTCCTGTTTGTTGGTTTTGCTGGACTGTTTTAGTCCCTGTGTGTGTTCCTGTTCGTGGGTTTTGCTGGACTGTTTTAGTCCCTGTGTTTGTTCCTGTTCGTGGGTTTTTGCTGGACTGTTTTAGTCCCCGTGTTTGTTCCTGTTCATGGGTTTTGCTGGACTGTTTTAGTCCCCGTGTTTGTTCCTGTTCGTGGGTTTTGCTGGACTGTTTTAGTCCCCGTGTTTGTTCCTGTTCGTGGGTTTTTGCTGGACTGTTTTAGTCCCCGTGTTTGTTCCTGTTCGTGGGTTTTGCTGGACTGTTTTAGTCCCCGTGTTTGTTCCTGTTCGTGGGTTTTGCTGGACTGTTTTAGTCCCCGTGTTTGTTCCTGTTCGTGGGTTTTGCTGGACTGTTTTAGTCCCCGTGTTTGTTCCTGTTCGTGGGTTTTGCTGGACTGTTTTAGTCCCCGTGTTTGGGGCATTTGTTTTTTAGCGCCCAGTGTTTCGTGGGGTGGCCTATGTTCACCGTGTGTGCATTAAAGAGCACTACCTTGAACTCTCTGTTTCCTGCACTTGACTTCACACCCACGACACCCAGATCGTTACACACACGCACACACACACACACACACATACACACACACACACACACACACACACACACACAGGAAACAGTCCTAATTGTTATGAGACTGATGGGCTCATATTTGCACGGTTTATCCTGTCAGACAAATACTTCCCTCATCTTCTACATAAAATCCCTCCGTTAACCTGTGATTTGTATTTGTATTTATTATGGATACCCATTAGATGCTGCCAGGGCAGTGTGTGCTCTGAGGCCCATACTCCACTACCACTTATCTACAATGCAAAATCCATGTGTACGTGTGTGTATAGTGCATATGTTATCATCTGTGTGTATGCATGTGTCTGTGCCTAGGTTTGTGTTGCTTCGCAGTCCCTGCTGTTCCATAAGGTGTATTTATACCTGCTTTTTAAATCTGATTCTACTGCTTGCATCAGTTACCTGATGAGGAATAGAGTTCCATGTAGTCATCGCTCTATGTAGTACTGTGTGCCTCCCATAGTCTGTTCTGGACTTGGGGACTGTGAAGAGACCTCTGGTGGCATGTCTTGTGGGGTATGCAAGGGTGTCTGAGCTGTGTGCCATTCACCTCTATTACATTATTCTCATATGTTTGAAAAATGAAAATACTCTGAATACAATTAACAGGTGTGGTATACGGCCAATATACCACAGCTAAGGGCTTTTCTCAGGTAAGACGCAATGCTGAGTGTCTGGACACAGCCCTTACCGTGGTATATTGGCCATGTATTACAAACCCCAGAGGAGCCTTATTACTATTATAAACTGGTTATCAATGTAATTGGAGGAGTAAAAATGTAAGTTTGTCGTACCCGTGGTCTGATATATGGCAGGGCTCGAACCACCCAGTTTAAAATACATCATCTAATGTTCTCCCATGCAGACTGTTTGGATGAAAACACAAGATAGGTCTGTCATTTCTTTCCCTTCCCCACCTGCTATTCTAACTCACCCATAAAATACACCTCAACTATATGTACACACTTCTTTCCCTGTGTTCTTCTCTACTCAAAATAATGTTTTCATGTTAAATAATAAAGCTGTGTTATCACCCGGTAATGGGGAGGATGGAGTGAAGAAGAGGAGAAATGGACAGTTCAACTTTAAGCAGGCGGTGAGTTGAAAATTAGAGTGTCTATTAAAACGCATCGGTAGAGAAAACAATAGATTTGCTGAATGGCTGGCTGGCTTGCTGCCTGGCTGGCTGGCTGGCTTGCTGCCTGCCTGGCTGGCTGGCTTGCTGCCTGGCTGGCTGCCTGGCTGGCATCTCGGCTGCTGCCTGAGTTTCAAACTTTGCAGGCTCATCATTAAAGCTGGCATGTGCAGGTTGGGAGGCCCTGAGAGTAATGTGAACTTCTGCAGCTGTCCCGGCTGCCTGTCTCCTGAGCCCTCTCTCACTGATGTTAAAAGAAATCTTTATTGTCAGTCACATATCCTATTCACTTTGTTCACCTGCACTGACAATCCTAGGCTGGGAGAGAGAGCGAGAGAGTGTGTGTGTGTGTGTGTGTGTAGGCACTAGTGCGTGTGTGTGTGTGTGTGTAACTACCTACAGTAGCCTACTTCTTCTTCAGCATTGGCATCCATGAGTTTCTAAACGCTCCCTCATTAGTTGAAATCTGTTTGAAATCTCCAAGTGAGAGGCTGATAACAAAGCCCTCAGACAGGTGAGGTGTGTGTGTGTGGGGGGGGGGGGGGGTATGGGGGGAGGGTATGGGGGGGAGGTGAGTGGTGGAAAGTATCAAGTCAGAAGAGAAGGAGGAAGAGGGGGAGGAGGAGGAGGGGCGCAATCACAGTGTTCAGTGTCACCAGTCTGCTCACTGTGTGAACCTCTCTTCTCCACCGCCCAACTCCTCTCTTCTCCCAGCCCAACTCCTCTCTTCTCAACGCCCCAGTCCTCTCTTCTCCACCACTTCAGTCCTCTCTTCTCCACCACCCCACTCCTCTCTTCATGTGGCTCCTCACCATTCTCTTCTTGTGTCCTCTCCTCTCCTCTCCTCTCCTCTCCTCTCCTCTCCTCTCCTCTCCTCTCCTCTCCTCTCCTCTCCTCTCCTCTCCTCTCCTCTCCTCTCCTCTCCTCTCCTCTCCCCTCTTTTCCTTTCCTCTTCTCTCCTCTATAGAGTGAGGTTTGACAGTGACAGTCGTAATGTACCCTGAGTTTACCACCACTGTTCATTGTATCCGATTGGGCCTTTAATGGGGTGGACGATTTGAGGGCCAGGCCGGGAGTCGATCACCTGAACAAAGTGGAAGGTGTTTGATCTTCTGGATGCAATGGGGGAGATGAGAAACTACAGTCTGTACCTCACGTCTTTGAAGTGATCTGGATGGTGGAGCGGAGTGGAGTGGAAAGGAATGTAGTGGTGGAGCGGAGTGGAGTGGAGTGAAAGGAATGTAGTGGTGGAGCAGAGTGGAGAGGAATGAAGTGGTGTAGTGTAAAGGAATGAAGCGGTGGAGTGGAGTGGAAAGGAATGAAGTGGTGGAGCAGAGTGGAGTGGAGTGGAAAGGATTGTAGTGGTGGAGCGGAGTGGACACTAATTAAGCGGAGGAGTGGAGTGGAGAGGAGAGGCAAGGAATGAAGTGGTAGAGTGGAGTGGAGAGGAAAGGAATGGAGTGGTGGAGCAGAGTGGAGCGGAGTGGAAAGGATTGAAGTGGTGGAGTGGAGTGGAAAGGAATGTAGTGGTGGAGCGGAGTGGAAACTAATTAAGCGGAGGAGTGGAGTGGAGAGGAGAGACAAGGAATGAAGTGGTGGAGTGGAGTGGATTGGAGTGGAAAGGAATGAAGTGGTGGAGTGGAGTGGATTGGAAAGGAATGAGTGGTGGAGTGGAAAGGAATGAAGTGGTGGAGTGGAGTGGAGTGGAAAGGAATGTAGTGGTGGAGCGGAGTGGAGTGGAAAGGAATGAGTGGTGGAGTGGAGTGGAGTGGAGTGGAAAGGAATGAAGTGGTGGAGCAGAGTGGAGTGGAAAGGAATGAGGAGGTGGAGCGGAGTGGAGTGGAAAGCAATGAAGCGATGGAGTGGAGTGGAGTGGAAAGGAATGAAGTGGTGGAGTGGAGTGGAGTGGAGTGGAGTGGAAAGGAATGAAGTGGTGGAGTGGAAAGAAATGAAGCGGTGGAGTGGAGTGGAGTGGAAAGGAATGAAATGGTGGAGCAGAGTGGAGTGGAGTGGAAAGGAATGTAGTGGTGGAGTGGAGAGGAATGAAGTGGTGGAGTGGAAAGGAATGAAGCGGTGGAGTGGAGTGGAGTGGAAAGGAATGAAGTGGTGGAGCAGAGTGGAGTGGAGTGGAAAGGAATGTAGTGGTGGAGTGGAGTGGAAAGGAATGTAGTGGTGGAGCGGAGTGGAAACTAATTAAGCCGAGGAGTGGAGTGGAGAGGAGTGGAAAGGAATGAAGCAATGGAGTGGAGTGGAGTGGATTGGAAAGGAATGAGTGGTGGAGTGGAGTGGAAAGTAATGAAGTGGTGGAGTGGAGTGGAGTGGAAAGGAATTAAGTGGTGGAGTGGAGTGGAGTTGAGTGGAAAGGAATGAGTGGTGGAGTGGAGTGGAGTGGAAAGAAATGAAGTGGTGGAGCGGAGTGGAGTGGAAAGGAATGAAGTGGTGGAGTGGAGTGGAAAGGAATGTAGTGGTGGAGCGGAGTGGAGTGGAAAGGAATGAGTGGTGGAGTGGAGTGGAGTGGAAAGGAATGAAGTGGTGGAGCAGAGTGGAGTGGAAAGGAATGAGGAGGTGGAGCGGAGTGGAGTGGAGTGGAAAGGAAAGGAATGAAGTGGTGGAGTGGAGTGGAAAGGAATGAAGTGGTGGAGTGGAGTGGAGTGGAAAGGAATGAAGTGGTGGAGTGGAGTGGAGTGGAGTGGAGTGGAAAGGAATGAAGTGGTGGAGTGGAAAGAAATGAAGCGGTGGAGTGGAGTGGAGTGGAAAGGAATGAAGTGGTGGAGCAGAGTGGAGTGGAGTGGAAAGGAATGTAGTGGTGGAGTGGAGAGGAATGAAGTGGTGGAGTGGAAAGGAATGAAGCGGTGGAGTGGAGTGGAGTGGAGTGGAAAGGAATGAAGTGGTGGAGCAGAGTGGAGTGGAGTGGAAAGGAATGTAGTGGTGGAGTGGAGAGGAATGAAGTGGTGGAGTGGAAAGGAATGAAGCGGTGGAGTGGAGTGGAGTGGAAAGGAATGAAGTGGTGGAGCAGAGTGGAGTGGATTGGAAAGGAATGAGTGGTGGAGTGGAGTGGAAAGTAATGAAGTGGTGGAGTGGAGTGGAGTGGAAAGGAATTAAGTGGTGGAGTGGAGTGGAGTTGAGTGGAAAGGAATGAGTGGTGGAGTGGAGTGGAGTGGAAAGAAATGAAGTGGTGGAGCGGAGTGGAGTGGAAAGGAATGAAGTGGTGGAGTGGAGTGGAAAGGAATGTAGTGGTGGAGCGGAGTGGAGTGGAAAGAAATGAAGTGGTGGAGTGGAGTGGAAAGGAATGTAGTGGTGGAGTGGAGTGGAAAGGATTGAAGTGGTGGAGCGGAGTGGAGTGGAAAGGAATATAGTGGTGGAGTGGAGTGGAGTGGAAAGGACTGAAGCAGTGGAGTGGAGTGGAGTGAAGTGGAAATGATTGAAGTGGTGGAGTGATGTGGAGTGGAAAGGAATGTAGTGGTGGAGCGGAGTGGAGTGGAAAGGAATGCAGTGGTGTAGCAGAGTGGTAAGGAAAGGAATGAGGAGGTGGAGCGGAGTGGAGTGGAAATGAATGTAGTGGTGGAGTGGAGTGCAGTGGAGTGGAAAGGAATGAAGTGGTGGAGTGGAGTGGAAATGAATGTAGTGGTGGAGTGGAGTGCAGTGGTGTGGAAAGGAATTAAGTGGTGGAGTGGAGTGGAGTGGAAGTGAATGTAGTGGTGGGGTGGAGTGGAGTGGAAAGGAATGAAGTGGTGGAGTGGAGTGGAAAGGAATGTAGTGGTGGAGCGGAGTGGAGTGGAAAGGAATGAGTGGTGGAGTGGAGTGGAAATGAATGAAGTGGTGGAGCAGAGTGGAGTGGAAAGGAATGAGGAGGTGGAGCGGAGTGGAGTGGAGTGGAAAGGAAAGGAATGAAGTGGTGGAGTGGAGTGGTGTGGAAAGGAATGTAGTGGTGGAGTGGAGTGAAGTGGAAAGCAATGAAGCGATGGAGTGGAGTGGAGTGGAAAGGAATGAAGTGGTGGAGTGGAGTGGAGTGCAAATTAATGCAGTGGTGGAGCGGAGTGGAGTGGAAGGGATGGACTTTCTCATTGAACGTGACAGTTTACTGTATAGGTTGTACTCAATCACAATATTAATTGTAGTCGTAGTAATTTGTTAAACAAATATACTATTTCGGCATATAACATATCTATCCAATGTGCATATCTGTGTCATAATATTTAATTATTTCACATTCAGATACAGTATGTGATCCATTGAAGTAAATATTAAAACACACCCAAACTAGACATTGAGGACTGTTTGGCATCCTATCTGTGTTGACAAATTCCAGTGCTGTAGGTAGCTACAGCATTAAACTCTCTCACTGTGGTTGTTTATGGAAATCTGGATACCCAAATCTATTTGGAATCCCTTCAGAATGCCTGACAAACACACACACATGCAAACAGTCACACACACACGCACACATACACAGAGAGACACACACACACAATCTCTTTCCGTCTCGTGACCCCAGACGCCAGCAGAGATAACGCTGATCATGTGACCCGGGTGCCACGACGGTAAGCAGAGTGATAGAGGCTGATTTAGACTGCTAATCACACCTCACATATTGGAAGTTAAGTTTAGCATCTTCTTCCTTATCTCTCTCTGTTTTTTTCCCGTCTCTCTGTCTCGCTTTCTCTCTCTGAGCATAAGAGTTTGTGCTCAGTAGGACTGATTATCTCCCCAAATAAACAAATATGGAAAGCCATGTCTATCAAACTATGACAAACCTCTGGCAGGTTATTTGTTTATTTATTTTAGACTTCGGAGGTCTGTGTCACTACCAGGATAAACTGCAACTTCAGACTGTATTCCACTAAAAACTTTGTTTATGGATACTTATAGTGTTATAACACATTATCCGTGTATTATGAGGCATTATGAATCACGTATAAAGCATTATGTACTTATGTAGAGAGTGGTACCCAAAATGATGTGCCAGTACACAGAATGTGTTTATTGGGCAAAGTCATTATAGACTATGCTTTTTCAGCAATATGGAGGGTCTTCCCTCATCATCTCCTCTCATTAATTCTGAAACAAAGGTCACGTTCAGATGTATTCATAAATTAGTCAAAGGTTTCCTCTTTTCCTTGGGGTTTGGATACCAGAGGAACAGCAGTTTTGAAAACAATGAAAATACAGGTTAACAGTTGGCCTAACCTTATCCAACGTTAAGTAGTTGCAATTTCAGAGTGATATTACAGCACTGTAAGCTTGCTCATGCATAACCAGAGAAGTTGAAACTTTAGTTGCATTGGATTGCATTGGACTTGGATTGTGCAATATTTGCACATCATTCTTTTCACAATTCTTCAAGCTCGGTCAAATTAGTTATTGATCATTTGCAACCAGTTTCAAGTCCTACCGTACATTTTCATGTAGATTTAAGTCAAAACTGCAACTCGGCCACTCAGGAACATTCACTGGTATTCTTGGTAAGCAACTCCAGCGTAGGTCACCATTGTAAATAATAATTTGTTCTTAACTGACTTGCCTAGATAAATAAAGGTTCAATAAAATGAAATAAGTTTTTAAAAGTTTTGGCCTTGTGTTTTACGCTATTGTCCTGCTGAAAGGTGAATTAATCTGACCAGTGTCTGGTGGAATCAAGTTTTCCTTGAGGATTTTGCCTGTATGTAGCTCCATTTGGTAAATGTTTTATTGTGAAAAACTCCCCAGTCCATAACATGATCCAGCCACCACTATGCTGGAAAATATGAAGAGTTGTACTCAGTAATGTGTTGTATTGGATTTGCCCCAAACATAACACTTTGTACTCAGGACAAAAGTGAATTGCTTTGCACACATTTTTTTGCAGTATTGCTTTAGTGCCTTGTTGTAACCATGATGTATGTCAATTAGGTTAGTATTGTGGAGTAAGTACAATAATGTTGATCCATCCTCAGTTTTCTCCTATCACAGCCATTAAACTCTGTAACTGTTTTAAAGTCACCACTGGCCTCATTGTTAAATCCCTGAGCACTTTCATTCCTCTCCGGCAACTGAGTTAGGAAGGATGCCTGTATCTTTGTAGGCCAGTGACAAAAACATCTACATGTAAACCGTTTTAAATGCAGGTTAAATGCAGGTTGTAACGCAGCAAAATGTGGAAACCTTGAAGGGGTGTGAAACCTTTCTGAAGGCTCTGTATATTCATATTCTGGACTCTGGTTTGGAAGCTAATTTCCTGCAATTCTATTAATTTTGCCATGGCATCTGTACTGTGCATTTAAATACTGCATTCTCGTTCATTCTAACATTTATACTACTGTACATTGCCTTTTAGTTACGCTGTTTATACACACTGCATATTTATTTACATACTGGATTCTTGACATAGCTCACTCTAATACTGTATATCTACTGCTGTACATATTATTCTTAGGCTTAGATTCAATCAGATCAAGCGGTAACCAGCAATAACCGACACATAGCTGATGTTTTGGCGGTGTGGAGGTGGAACAGCAATTGGAGCTGTCAAATCAGTGAGCAGCTGCTCTTCTGGTCATTGTTACAAAGCCACACACACCCCACTTGCGTTACAAGTTCAGAACTAGAAAACAATGACACTCAAACTGAAAATCATTGAACAAACGGATGAGGATTTCTATCAGCTTACTCGAGGTGTAGGTTACTTCTCACATTCCAGTGTTAAAACTTGTAAACAAGGCTGTATGGGATTTCTCTTCCTTCGATTCCATGCAGCCGATGGCAATATCCGCTTTGGGTCCAATGTAAGGAACTACTTGTGGATTCCAGTTCCACCTCTGACACTGTCAAAACATCAGCTATGCCAATGTCGGCTTAAGCAATCTGATTGCTTCGAGCCCTTAGTATACAGTATCTTGTGTAATTTCATCCAGTGTATATACAGTGCCTTCAGAAAGCATTCACACCCTTTCATTTTTTTCACATTTGGTTGTGTTACAGCTTGATTTTTTTGTTTTTGTGTCACTGATCGACACACAACACCCCATAATGAAATGTTTACAATTTTATTTGTATTTTTATATAATCTAAAATGTCTTTGCATGTACTCTGTGTGCAATACTAACATTTAACCTCTAAAACTCTAAGACATTGGGGTCTAATATATTTAAAAAATATATTATTCTAAAATTGATTAAATACTTTTTTTTACTCATCAGTCTACACAAAATACCCCATAATGAAAAAGCTAAAACAGGTTTAAAGATGTTTTAGCAAATTTAGAAAATAAAAGAAACTGAAATGTCACATTTAAATACGTATTCAGACTCAACTTTGTTGAAGCACCTTTGGTTTGTCATTATGGGGTATTGTGTCTGGATTTATTTTATCATAATTATTTTTTTTAACCTTTATTTAACTAGTCAAGTCAGTTAAAAACAAATTCTTATTTTCAATGAGAAAAACATTTCCCTTTAGGGTGTATCTTAATGGCTGTGTGTAACGGCTTTCTTCCTGGGAAGGAGAGGCGGACCAAAACGCAGCGTGGTTAGGGTTAAACAGCTTTAATCAGGACGAATTCCCGAGAAACACTACAAATATACAAAACAATAAATGTGAAAACCGAAATAGTCCTGTGTGGTGAAACAAACACAGACACGGAAATAATCACCCACAAACCCCAACACAAAACAGGCTACCTAAATATGGTTCCCAATCAGAGACAATGACTAACACCTGCCTCTGATGAAGAACCATCAGGCCAAACACAGAAACAGACAAACTAGACATACAACATAGAAAGCCCACCCAGCTCACGTCCTGACCAACACTAAAACAAGGACAACACACAAGAACTATGGTCAGAACGTGACACTGTGATAAGAGATAACCGAGGATCGATCAATAACATTGTAGTTACTCCACAATGCTAACATATTTTTTTAAACCTTTATTTAACCTTTAATTAACTAGGCAAGTCAGTTAAGAACAAATTCATATTTACAATGACTAACACAAATGTCAGAGTGAAAATAGAGAAGCCTGTACAGAATAAAATTATTACAAAAATGTATCTTGTTTGCAATAAGGCACTAAAGTAATACTGCTAAAACTGTGGCAAAGAAATGTACTTTTGGTACTGAATACAAAGCCCTATGTTTGAGGCAAATCCAACACAAAACATCATTGAGTACCACTCTTCATATTTTCAAGCATGGTGGTGGCTGCATCATGTTTTGGGTATGCTTGTCATTGGCAAGGACTAGGGAGTTTTTTTTGATAAAAATAATTGGAATAGAGCTAAGCACAGGCAAAATCGTAGAGGAAAACCTGGTTCAGTTTGCATTCCAACAGACACTGGTGGACAAATTCACCTTTCAGCAGGAAAATAACCTAAAACAGACTAAATATACACTGGAGTTGCTTACCAAGGTGACATTGAACGTTCCTGAGTGGCCTAGTTGCAGTTTTGACTTTAATCGGCTTCAAAATCTATGGCAAGAAAATAACTGTCTATATACAGTCAATTTGTTTGAAGAATTTTTGAAAGAATAATGGGTAAGTATTGTACTATCAAGGTACAGAAAGAATCACTGCCGTAATCGCTGCCTAAGGTTATTCTAACATGTATTGCCTCAGGGGGATGAATAATTATATTAATCATTACATCTTTTTTTAAATGAATTAATTAGAATTGTTGACAAAAAAAATACTATTCAAACCATTTTAATCCCACTTTGTGACACAAATACATTTTGAAAAAGTAAAGATTACTTTTTGAGCGCATTGTATGTAACATAAAGAGTAAGAGTAGAACATGTAGTGATTACCTACATGGGTATGGTGATGGGCTTGGAACATGCCCACTGGAACATGATGTCATTTGTCTCTGTGAGGAACATCTGCATTGAGTGACTGTTTAGAACAGCCCCCTGTCAGACAGCCAGCGTGTGGAATAAAGCCCAATCTAAAAGAGACCTGACATGGGCCAATACTAGCTGCTAGCACCAGTCAGTTCTCCAGAGAGATTCATATATCAAGATTAAATGTTTTTAGATCCAACATCGTGACAAGCAGGGGATTTTCCATAAACCTTCATTCATGTTTGCTTCATTTGAGAAGTCTAGAGAAAGAGGAGTGGAAATGCTGTGAGGAGTAGAAAGGCCTGACAAGTACATGGACAATACCATTTTTTCCATTTTTTGGTCCTAGCATTGTCAAAACGGTTTCTTAATTCTTCTTGTCAGCTCAAGATGTATTCTGTTTTAAAAGAAACTGTGTTTGATCTCACTATGTCCCCTTTAAAAAAAGTTGTTTTATACCAGAATCAGTTTTACAATGATGTATTTCTCTACTGTACATGAAGTACAAGATAGGAATATGGGCTAAGAAGATAAGAAGCTAAGAAGAGAAGCTAAGAAGAGCTGATATTACCTCAGGTAATACCTCAGGCTAATGCCATAAACAAGACTGGAGATACATTTACCTCAGGCTAATGCCATAAACAAGACTGGATATACATTTACCTCAGGCTAATGCCATAAACAAGACTGGATATACATTTACCTCAGGCTAATGCCATAAACAAGACTGGAGACACATTTACCTCAGGCTAATGCCATAAACAAGACTGGATATACATTTACCTCAGGCTAATGCCATAAACAAGACTGGAGACACATTTACCTCAGGCTAATGCCATAAACAAGACTGGATATACATTTACCTCAGGCTAATGCCATAAACAAGACTGGGGATACATTTACCTCAGGCTAATGCCATAAACAAGACTGGGGATACATTTACCTCAGGCTAATGCCATAAACAAGACTGGATATACATTTACCTCAGGCTAATGCCATAAACAAGACTGGATATACATTTACCTCAGGCTAATGCCATAAACAAGACTGGAGATACATTTACCTCAGGCTAATGCCATAAACAAGACTGGATATACATTTACCTCAGGCTAATGCCATAAACAAGACTGGGGATACATTTAGACAGACATTGTCTGATGTTTCTGAAATGTGTGTCTTTATGAAACGCTGCTGCTTTTCCAGTGGGCACTGAAGCATTCAAACCAACATTCACATCTGAAAGACTTTACTGTCTAGGTACATGGAAACTGCCTTTGATGAAAGCAGAACGTATGCACAAATTGACTTAAATAATGATACAAAATATACAGTATACATATCCTAGTGGGCATAGAGGTGGCTAGTGAAAACAACCCGACAAGCTCTCTCTTTCTGGGAGAGGAAGAAAGGAACAAAAAGAAAAAGAGGAAGAGGTGAGGAGGACAAAATAATTGAGCGTAGGCCTTAGCACTCTGATAATGCATCACACTTAAGTTCCTTCACATATTATGTCACATCTGACTTCCAACAGGAGGCTTCCGTCAAGATGCATCAGCCTTCATTCACATGAGAGAGGGCAGCAATATTTAAAATAAAAAAGAAACATCCCCTGACAGATGCCACAATGGCACTGGATGTGTCCTAAATGCCACCCTATTCCCTATGAAGTGTACTATTTTTGACCAAGGCCCATAGGGCTCTGTTAAAATTATGTGCACTATATAGAAAATAGGGTGAAATTTGTGACACAACCTAGCACTGCTTTTCATTATCAATGCTCCTGCCTCTCGCTCGCCTGTGTGTCACCTGTGTCACTATCTTCTCCAATGTCCCCGAACGAGGCACCGCACCCCACCTCCACCATCTCTCCTCTCCTCCTTTACTCTCTCTCTCTTCCTCCACCTCTAATCCCCCGCTCCCCAGGCCCCTGGTTGCCCTGCATTGTTCCACTGAGATCTTCTTTCTTGCCCACAAGTTTCCTCTTCATTGATTTCTTAATTCATCCTCTCCTCCCTACGTCCATCTCTCTGAATTTGTAAAATGAATTTCTACTCATTCACAGGTGCCATTCTTCTTCTTCGTCTTGTTCTTCTTCTCCTACTCCACCTCCCCTCCTCCTCTTTCCTCCTCCACCTTTCTGTTATCTCTCCCTCCTCTCTCTCCCCTTCATCCCCCTCTCCTTCTTTCCTAGTACTTCTGTTTTTTGTTGTTGCGGTCCCTCTGTTTATGCAATCACATGTTTTGAAGTGACAGGCCAGGATAGATATGTAATATTAAAGAGGGGACTTATGCATTTTTTTTTATTCGTCACTTCCCAGTTAACATATTCTGGCTCACGTGGGCAGGCCTGATCCATCCTCCAGCCAACCTGCCTGGGCTGTGAGGGAGTGATAGGTATAGAAAGGCCTCTGCTCTGCCATCTCTAATGTATTCTCCTCTAATGTAAGTAGTATTCATAGCACTAAGGTTAATTAATAGCCCTAAGTAGCCAGGGTTTTCACAGAATATCAGCCCTGTAGAATCACCGGTGCACCAATTAAGGGCCATTTTTTCCTCTCTCTATTCAAATGTTAATGGACCTCTTTCAGTGCCGCTCGGTGCGGTGCTGGGCAGAGACAGGGAATGTACAGGTTAGGAAGCACTGAGGTGACACTCTAACAGTTTATAGATGATACTCTAGCCCCACAGCTTACACCACAGTGGAAGACTTGTCCCTTCATCCCTCACACACCGCCTCTGATACACACACACACACCGCCTCTGATACACACACCTCCTCTGATACACACACACACACCTCCTCTGATACACACACACACACACACACACACACACACACACACACACACACACACACACACACACACACACACACACACACACACACACACACACACACACACACACACACACACACACACACACACACAGCCTCTGATACACATACACACACACCGCCTCTGGGGCGGCAGGGTAGCCTAGTGGTTAGAGCGTTGGACTAGTAACCGGAAGCTGACAAGGTACAAATCTGTCGTTCTGCCCCTAAACAGGCAGTTAACCCACTGTTCCTAGGCCGTCATTGAAAATAAGAATGTGTTCTTAACTGACTTGCCTAGTTAAATTAAGGTAAAAAAAATAAAAAATACACACACTACCTCTGATACACACACACACACCGCCTCTGATACACACACCACATCTGAAACACACACACACCTCTGATACACACACACACCGCCTCTGATACACACAACACACACACCCTCTGATACACACACACACCACCTCTGATACACACACACACCGCCTCTGATACACACACACACACCGCCTCTGATACACACACACACCGCCTCTGATACACACACACCGCCTCTGATACACACACACACCCCCTCTGATACACACACACACCGCCTCTGATACACACACACACCGCCTCTGATACACACACCGCCTCTGATACACACATGCACCGCCTCTGATACACACACACACCGCATCTGATACAGACACACACCGCCTCTGATACACACACCGCCTCTGATACATACTCACACCGCCTCTGATACACACACTGCCTTTGATACACACACACACCCCTCTGATACACACACACACACACCGCCTCTGATACACACACACACCGCCTCTGATACACACACTGCCTTTGATACACACACACACCCCCTCTGATACACACACACACACACCGCCTCTGATACACACACACACCGCCTCTGATACACACACACCGCCTCTGATACACACACACACGGCCTCTGATACACACACACACACCGCCTCTGATACATACACCTCCTCTGATACACACACACACACCGCCTCTGATACATACGCCTCCTCTGATACACACACCACATCTGAAACACACACACACCTCTGATACACACACACACCGCCTCTGATACACACACACACACCGCCTCTGATACACACACACACCGCCTCTGATACACACACACCGCCTCTGATACACACACACACCCCCTCTGATACACACACACACCGCCTCTGATACAACCACACACCGCCTCTGATACACACATCGCCTCTGATACACACATGCACCGCCTCTGATACACACACACACACCCTCTGATACACACACACAACCGCATCTGATACAGACACACACCGCCTCTGATACACACACCGCCTCTGATACATACACACACCGCCTCTGATACACACACACACCACCTCTGACACACACACCGCCTCTGATACACACACCGCCTCTGATACACACACCGCCTCTGATATACACACACACCGCCTCTGATACACACACACACAACCTCTGATACACACACACACCGCCTCTGATACATACACACACCGCCTCTGATACACACACTGCCTTTGATACACACACACACCCCCTCTGATACACACACACACACACCGCCTCTGATACACACACACACCGCCTCTGATACACACACACCGCCTCTGATACACACACACTCACACCGCCTCTGATACACTCACACACGGCCTCTGATACACACACACACCGCCTCAGAGACTCACAATCCCACACACACATCCAACATGGTTTCCCCTTTTACAATTTGTTGACCATAACAACCAAGTCATCTAGACCAAACCACATAATAATATAGAGATTTTGTTCCCATTTTAGCTGGCCTTTCATAGTCACCTGCACCAGGAGACCCTTACAGCATCTGTACGAGACGTAGACTTTGAACAGCACCCGGACTCCTCCCTCTCCTTTTCCCTCTCCTTTTCCCTCTCCTTTCCCCTCTCCTTTTCCCTCTTCCCTCTCCCTCATCACCCCAGCTCTCCTTTTCCCTCTCCTTTTCCCTCTTCCCTCTCCCTCATCACCCCATCTCTCCTTTTCCCTCTCCTTTTCCCTCTCCCTCATCACCCCATCTCTCCTTTTCCCTCTCCTTTCCCTGTCCTTTTCCCTCTCCCTCATCACCCCATCTCTCTTTTTCCCTCTTCCCTCTCCCTCATCACCCCATCTCTCCTTTTCCCTCTCCTTTCCCTCTCCCTCATCACCCCATCTCTCCTTTTCCCTCTCCTTTTCCCTGTTATTTTCCCTCTCCCTCATCACCCCATCTCTCCTTTTCCCTCTTCCCTCTCCCTCATCACCCCATCTCTCCTTTTCCCTCTCCTTTTCCCTGTCCTTTTCCCTCTTCCCTCTCCCTCATCACCTCATCTCTCCTTTTCCCTCTCCTTTTCCCTGTC